>NC_034014.1:15520909-15655202 GCF_000346465.2 Prunus persica
GAGACGAGCCGCGGATAGGCTGTGTCGGCTTTGTTCCTTTAAAATAATAATAATAATAATGCTGAATTGTTTTGAAAAATTGGCAACTATAAAGAAAAAAAGAAGGATTAACTACAGCAAACCCTCCAAACTATTGGGGGAATTTCAAATTCATACCCAACTTTTAAAGATTCGATTGACCAGTACCTGAACTTATGGAAACCTTTCATAAGACACCCTCCGTTACTCAGTTCATTAGGAGCCTCTTTAAGTGATGATGTTGTGCTGTCTAACGTTGGTATTTTGTCTAACGTGGACCATTTTGAATGGTCACCATGGGCAGCTCAAAACCCAACTTGCCAAGTCTGATTTATCACATGTAAAACCCAAAATTGTTGAATCCATTTAGAACAAAAAAAAAAACTGCTTTGAGCTGCAAAATTGTCGAATCCCTAATTTCATTCCCCCATTTTTTCCAATTGATTCAAAGATGGAGGCCCCGAAGTGTTGGTGTGGTAAGTGAGCTCACAAGTTCACTTTATGGATTGATGCGAACCTTGGGAGACTTTTCTTGGGATATGCAAACCATGGCGTAAGAGATTTGTGTTTGAAAGTGATCTCTAGTTTTGTTCTTAGAATATGTTTTGCTTTTTGGATCTGGGTTTGAAAATGATGAACTGGGATTGATCTTATTTATAGAAAGGATGCGACTACAACCTTTTGAGGTGGATTGATCCTCCAATGTGTGAACGATTGAGGATTGTTATTCCTAGGTTGCTAAAAAAAGGTGAAAAAGCATGATGAAATGCAAAGAAGAGTGGCGACGAAAGGGAGGGTTATTTGGGTAGTGCTGCTAGCTTCATGGGTCACTATTTTGCTACTTTTGTTTTTATTGATTGGTGGGGGCTCTAGCATGCATGTACCTAACAAAAATGTTAGGCTAGATTTAAAATTTTAGTTGTATTCTATGTCATTGTTTTGCAAAGGGTGTTTGTATTAGAGGTGTTGAATAGGCCAGGCTAACCTAGTTAAATTTGTGCCTTTAAGGTATTCGTGCCAGGTTGGGCTGACCCATTTAACTTATCGGGCTGTGTCATGTTGGCCCATTTAGTAAAACTATTGATCCCAGCATGGCCCAAAGTCCAAGTTCACATTGAAACGGGTTGAATTGGGCCAGGTTCAGGCCGTGCCTGTGCTTGTGCTCGGGCCGTACTCGGGCCCAAGCACCAACCCATTTGATTTGAATTTTTTTCACTTGATTTTTTTTTCAACTTATGTTTAGTTTAGGAACTGACAATAGAGCTTATATGCCATGGCAAGCTACTGCTACCACTAGATAATTCAAATTATGAACATAAAATATGTAATTAGAGGCAAGAAATGATGAACTATTTGAAAACGTTAATTGGTCAAACATCAAACAATATGAATGGGTGGAGGGCAAAAATGTGGCCACGTTAAAACCTTGCCTTAAAAAATTCTCAAAGGAGGAAAATCCGGTCAAGAAAAAAGAGTACCACTACCCTCCCAAATTAGACAAAAAGGAAAAAAACAATCTAGGGCATTGGGTAAAAATTGGCATAGATCCTTGCTACTCATCAATTCTAATACATGCACAACACCAATGTAAAAGAGAACAAAAATCATTCTCAACAACCAATGAAGAAAACTGCACTTAAGAAGAAAACTGAAAGTTAACCAAGTAAACTACAACATGCACTAAGTGCATCTATAAAGTCAGATGAAAATAGGTTTAGTCTGTTTGAACCTTAAAACTCTCCATTCGAGATGTCCTGCCAATGCTTTTGACTTTGTGGTTAGCCCAATTTAAAATAATATCAGCATATGTCATCTCCTTTCCTTGAGAGTGAGATCTTAGATTCCTCAAAAGTTGAAGCATATTAAACCTCATCAACTGCCATAGGAAAGCTGAAAAAAAAAAAATTCAAACAAACTTTAGGATTTAACAACAAATTCTCAGGACTCATAAGTGAAAAGTAATCCATTTTAGGAACAGAGAAAAACATTTTTAATTTAACTGGGAGTAGCAAAAAAATAGACATCTTATTCTTGAGAAGAGAGAAGAAGAAGTTTAAGGTTAGGTTAGACTAAAAAATAAGTTACCCTCTGAAAGCAAATTATGTACTCAATCAACAACTACATCATGCATATCCCTTTCAGAACTCAAAATGAAACTAATTTAGTCAGTGAAATCAATAGAAGGGCAACGTCTATAGTGCACCAGTTGCACTGATGCGTATATATATATATATATTTTATAATTGATTACCGGTTACACAAGTTGTCCAGTTTCCACTTTTTATTAATATTTAAAGCAAATGCAATTACATAATGTTCATGCAATTAAGGCCTTCCTATTTGGCAATTAGTATATGATTTGATATGTTATTTTTCAATTGAGTTTATTCTATTTGACTCACGATGACATGCTTATGAATTTCGCAATGACATTTGTTTACTTTTATAAATCTAAAGTTACCGTTTTAGACTCTTTTTTTATGAGAACCTTTTTAGAGACTTTTTTTTTTCCCGATATGTCACCTCATTGTAGGTTTACTCAATTTCATTATGAGTTGTTAGTTTTATTAATATGAATTATGATGGCTAGTTGTGGTTAGTTCCTCCGTATCTTATGCTTAGTTTTTAAAAATCAATTGAAGTTGGTAGTTTTAATTTTTGTTTCTTTTGTTTCCTAAAAGTATTATAAATTTGTATTCTTTTTCTAACATAGCCATGGATTTCATAGTACATTGTTAGGATTAAAAGTCAAGAAAAACAAGTATAAAAGTAGAAAGTTTACAAGTTTTCTCGTAGGTTACAAGATTTTCAGTTGTATTTACAAGGATAAAGACACAACTTAACTCCTCCAAGGTCCATTCTTACCTTGGTACTATGTGTCATTTTCTTTGTAAATTAGGGTCTTACAAGATTAAGGACCGGTATTATAAGAGTTTGGATATGAGGGTACCATAACATTGTAAGAGGATCCCAAAACTTATAAGTTACAAGATTTGGGTGGGGATTTACAAGTTTTTGAATAAGAATTACAATATTAGGGTTCACCTAATACATAATGTTGTAAATTCTCATTTTACAAGGATATGAATCCACATTACAAGGAATTGGTAAGTGTGGACCTTGAAGATACAAATTAGGTCCTTATTTTAGTAAACATGAGGGTTTACAAGATTAAGGGCCGATTTTACAATATTTTCGATATGAGGGTACCATAAAGTTGGAAGGAGGATCCATAAACATGTACGTTACAAGAATTGGGTCATCATTTACAACTTTATGGACCATGATTACAATGTCAGGGTTCAATTAATCCATAATGTTGTAAATCCTCATTTTATAAGGCTATGGATCCACATTACAAGGAGTTGGTAGGTGTTGACCTTGAGGTAGTAAATCGAGGTCCCTAATCTAGTAAAATGAGAGTTTACAAGATTATAAGGGCCAATTTTACAATGGTTGGGATATGAGGGTACCATAACGTTGTAAAGATAATCCATAAACATGTAAGTTACAATATTTGGGTAGTGATTTACAAGTTTTTGCACCATGATTACAACATTAGGGTTCTCATAATCCTTAATGTTGTAAATCTTTATTTTACAAGGATATGGATCCACCTTACAAAGAATTGGTAAGTATGGACCATGAGGATGTAAATTGGGGTCCTTATTCTAGTAAATTGATTTACAAGATTAATGGCCGATTTTACAATTTTCTAGATACCAGGGTACCATAACGTTGTAAAGAGGATCCATAAACATGTACATTACAAGATTTGGGTTGCGAGTTACAAATTTATGGACCGAGATTACAAAGTTAGGGATCATCCAATGTATAATGTTGTAAATCCTCATTTTACAAGGATATGAATCCACATTACAAGGAATTGGTAAGTGTTGACCTTGAGGTAGTAAATTGGGGTCCCTAATCTAGTAAAATGAGGGTTTACAAGACTAAGGGCCAATTTTACAATGGTTGGCATATGAGGGTACCATAACGTTGTATAGATGATCCATAAATATGTAAGTTACATGATTTGAGTAGTGATTTACAGGTTTTTGCACTACGATTACAACATTAGGGTTCTCATAATCCCTAATGTTGTAAATCCTTATTTTACAAGGATATGGATCCACATTACGAAGAATTGGTAAGTCCGGACAATGAGGATGTAAATTGGGGTCATTATTCTAGTAAAATGAGGGTTTACAAGATTAAGGACCAATTTTACAATTTTCTAGATACGAGGGTACCATAACATTGCAAAAAGAATCCATAAACATGTACATTACAAGATTTGGGTCTCGAGTTACAAATTTATGGACCGGAATTACAAAGTTAGGGATATCCTATCCATAATGTTGTAAATCCTCATTTTACAAGGATAAGAATCCACATTACAATGAATTGGTAAGTCTTGACCATGAAGATGTAAATTGGCGTCCTTATTCTAGTAAAATGAGGGGTTAAAAGATTAAGGGCCAATTTTACAATGTTTTGGATACGAGGGTACCATAAAGTTGTAAAGAGGATCCATAAACATGAAGTTACACGATTTGGGAAGCGAATTACAAGGTTTTGCACCAAGGTTATCACATTAGGGCTCACATAATCCATAATATTATCCTTATTTTACAACTATATGGATCCACATTACAAGGAATTGATAAGTGTGGACCTTGGGGATATAAAATGGGGTCATTATTCTAGTAAACACGAGAGTTTACGAGATTAAGGACGGGTGTTACAATATTTGGGATACGAGGGTACCATAACATTGTAAGGGCATCCCAAAACTTATAAGTTACAATATTTGGATAGTGATTTACAAGTTTTTGCATCAAGATTACAACATTAGGGTTCACCAAATCCATAAAGTTATAAATCCTTATTTTACAAGGATATGAATCCACATTACAAAGAATTGATAAGGTTAGACCTTTGTGATGTAAAAAGTGGCCTTTATTAATTCTAGTAAATACAAAAGTTTACAAGAGTGAGGACCGATGTTACAATGTTTTGGTTATAATAGTACTATAACGTTGTAAACAGAATCCCTAAACTTAGTTATAAGATTGTACTTAAAATGCAATTGCATATTGGTATGCAATTGGATGCTCCCTGGTTGTCAATTGCACAATCCCTGTTTGTCAATTACTCAAATTGCCATGAATATTAATAATGCTAACTAGAAGTAGTTACTTAAAATAAAAGTTCGTAAATGATTAAACTAATATCTTCTATTTGTTACTTATTTATGTCGATCCATATGACCTAATACTTTCTATTTGTTATAATTTGTATTTATTTTACCCTTAATTAATTCAAATATTTTTTAGAGGAAATAATCTTGTCCAAATGTATGGTACAATTCAAATGTTATAACTTATCCAAATGTATGGTACAATTCAAATGTTATAAAAGTTCGTAAATGATTAAACTAATATTTTCTATTTGGACTTGGACAACAAATCCTTATTAAAAAAAGAAAGGAAAATAAAATAACTTAGACTAATTAAACTCCTAAAGCCACTTGGAAAAGCCCTCACGCCAGCTTGCACTCCAATGTCTCAACATCCATCATGCCAACTTGCAATCTCGTACAAATTTCCTTATTTGCTACAACATATCCATATTCAAAACAAAAAAACTTGAGTATCTTTATATAAATCCAAATAGTTTTAACAAAAATATAGTTTAAAGAAGAAAAAAAGCTTAAAATGTGATAAATATAATACTTAGTAACTTTATTTATGTCCATCCATTATAGCTTGTAATTGCGCAATTGGAAGTAAATGAGAATGCTTTATTTGTCAATTGTAAGACACGAATGCAAAAGACACTACATGTTTGTCAATTGAATTTACAAATCACATACTATATTGACATTCTCAAATTTGAAAATCATTTGTGCACTCCTTCATTATTGAAAAGTGAGACATGACTTAGCATAAAAAAAAGTCTTAAGTATAAAAAAAAAGCTTAACATGTGAGAAATATAATGTGTTGTAACTTTATTTATATCCTTCAATTATAGCTTGTAATTAGGCGATTGGAATGTAAATGCGACTGCCTTGTTTGTCAATTGCAAAGACTAGGACGCAAATGACACTACCTGTTTTGTCAAATATTGCATTGACAAATCATATAATGTATTTCCGTTCTCAAAATTGAAAAAGCTGCCAATAATATAAAGACTGAAACCTAAATAATAATAGAAATAGAAAAAGAAGCTAAACTACATTCCACTAAAAAAAAAAAAAAAGGACTGGGAATTTCCCACATCACTCTCATCTTCAATTTAGCTCATGCCTTCCGTCACCAAGTTCATACAAAATTCCTTTATTTTGCTACTGTTCATACAAAATTACATTAGTCACAACCACAAAAGGCTCAGCAGACAACTAATAAATGTGACCCAGGTACCTACTTCCTTGTAGGAGTCCGGACTCCAACAAATTCTTCTGAGTGACTAAGTTCCCGCACTCGCGCTTGGTCTCCGACAGCTGTGCCCTCACCCACTTAACCTCGTCCTCCTGCTCCTTGGAGATAGGCCCCCACTTCACTGAATCTGCACCAAAGGTTAGATACTACTTAGCCATTTACACTGGCACAGACAAAATAGAGAACCAAGTATGAAAGCAAAAAACAAAACACAGTAAAACATCAAACAGTCTTAAGGGCTGGGGCCAAGGACATATAGACTGGAAGTGGGTAGGAATGTGTTGGGTAACGCTCTTCCCTAGCGGACTCTCCCAGTCACCATAAGCCATGCACCACCTGTTCCTCCAGGACTTCTGCGTAGTTGGCTTGTGACTAATAAAGTAGCCTCTCTCCTTCGCCTTTCGGCAATTGGCTTGTACCCAGCCAAAATTCCCCTGTTGCTTCCAAACCGAGTACAAATACATGAACTGCTCAAATGCTGGCTCCCCCAACCCAACCAACCACCAAGCGATATACATTCCGTGGAGAAGAATCCAAAAGTTGGGATTATACTGCCCTGGCGCATACCCCAACTTGGCCAACATCATCTGCACCTACGGATGAAGGGGTAGTCTGAAGCCATGCCGATACATATCCGTAAAAGTCATCACGGAGCCATCCGAGGGATATCTAACTACATCAGCTGCAGTGGGTAACCTCAAGCCCACATAGGGTGGAACACAAAAGTCTGTCCGAAGCTGGGCCAACTTCGCTTCTGTCAACGTATTCCGCCTCGCCAACGGGACACCAACCCGAATGTCTACTCCCTCTGAAACTGAAGTCACGGCTATACCCACGGACCCAGATGGTGATGCCTGGTTGCTCAAACCCACCTCTAGCGTTTGAGGCAAGGCCAGAACCCGGTTCGCTATAGCCTCTAACTCTATATAATTCCTCTGCATCTCCCTATATGCAGCCGACCCGGAGTTTACCGATGGCTCACCCCTCTCACCTCCATGCCCTATCATCCTACTTTCTATAAACCCTTCTACCATACCCTCTGTCTCTAAACTCTCCTCTTCAGAACAAACATATTGGCTGGGCTCTTCACTCTCAGTGTCATCCCCACCAAAGGCAGGGGGGTTAGGACTTTCTCTATCAGAACTTTCAAACATCTACAATATGCAAAAACAAGAAAAAGGAACTAATGCACATGCAAGGAGGATTGAACCACAACAACACAAAAATTTGGCAAATCTACATGTTCTTTGGTATGCAAGCAAGCATTCAACGTGTTCATACCAATGCTCAACGTGTTCTTCCTAGCCCTCAACATGTTCATGCAAAGCAAGACATTTCAATTCAACATGTTCAAGCAAAATGAGGTCTAACCTTGTTCGTACCACCACGTAGGAGTCGCCGGAAATCACCTCAGCTACAAGCACCACCAAAAAACTCTCGCCGGAACTCTTTCCTCCTCCTCCTCCTCCTCAATTTCTCACAATTTCTCTCCTCAACTCAAGTGTGGTGCCTTCACCACTCTAAGTTCTTATTTATAGCCAACCAAGGGTACCCACGCCTCGATTCATGAGCAAACCTTAGCACCCTTTCATCTTCCCTCTTAAATCCCTTGTACCTACACACAATTTGAAATTCAATTTTCAAATATACAAAAAACCACAAACAAAAAAAAATTGAGAGGAACTTAGGGACCTTGCCGAACGCAAGGCCCGTGCAAAAAACAAAAAAGGCGGGTCGCCAAAATTCTAAGCTTGCTACGCTTGCTAGACTCTACTTCCTAAGCCCAACCCTAGTACAAGGCTAGGTCCCAAATTTGATCAAGGCACCCTTGCCAAACGGAAGGGTTTAGCCGAGTAAAAGCCTGTACTTAGCTGGACCTACCCTACCAGCCCGTGCGACTCCCGGTATTCACAAAGAATGTTCCCAAGTCCCGGCCTCTAATTCACAAAGAGGGACCCTTGCTGAACGGCAAGGGCCATGCAGAAAATTGGAGGAGTATTCTCAAAGGACCCTTACCTAGCCCGAGGGGATCCTGCCGAACCCAGCTCACGGCCTTGCTCCAATCCTTCCTTCCTTGCCGTATTTGTTGGAATAAAAAAATCACAAAAATCACAAAATATTGGAACGTGGGGGGAAGTTTAAAAAAGGTGGGGGGAAGTTTGGAAAAAGGTGGGGGTCTAAAGAGTTTAGTGGCTCCTATTTTTGGGGGAGCTGGTTATCCAGTTTTTAGTATAAATATTTTGCATTAAAGGAGGAAAAAAGGGAAAAAAAAAAAAGAGGGAGAAGACAACAGAAGAAGAAAACGGTTGCAGGAGGAAAATTGCAGGAGCACAAATACAAGAGGAGACATTTTCACAGGTATATGCATCCTGTCAATTAATTCTCGTTGGGTGGCAACCCTTAAATCATTTTTCTTGGATGATGAATCCATATTGGGTGGCAACCCTCAAATAAAACTCCTGGATGATAAATCCATAATGGGTGGCAACCCTTAAATCATGAACAACAAATCCATGAGAGGATTCCTGTTTAACAAAGCTCTGCCGAGCAAAAGGAAATCCTTTGAAATGGAAATGGTGTTTGAAGGGTTAATTCCAAAAATGCACAGAAAAAGGAGAGCGTGAATTACCTCTTGGGCTCTCTCACCACTCCTCTCCATCTCTGCTTAAGAAGGCCTTTATTTTTCTCTCTGAGCAAACTACATCAAAAAAAAATGTAAAGGATGTTAGTCATGAAGAAAAGAATAGGCAGAGGAAAAAAAATGGAGATCTGTAAAAAAAAGGGGGAAAGAAAATAGAGGCCATGTTTTTCTGTCACAGCCCCTCTCCCTCTCTCTCTTAGATGATCCTCTTGTTGGGCACACAATCACAACAGACAGAAAAAAAAATTAAAGCAGGAAAACAGCCACTAAAAAAAAGAGAGGAGAGAAAGTGGCTGTATGCCACTTCGTGGGTGTCGCTGGTTTAGAAGGAGAGAAAGGTGCCAGCCAAAAAGCAAAACTTGGGAAGGGCCATGTTGGAGCAGCCTACGCATTGAATGCCCCATCTGTTGGTCTCTTAGCGAACAACCCAAATACAGGTCATGGTGTATGACAATAAAAAAAAAAAAGAAGAGAAAAGGTTTGCTACAATCATCAAAAGAAGAAGAAAAGTCAAAGTAAAAAAAAAAGAAAAAAAAGGTGGCTGACGCCACTTTGCTGGAGATTGGAAGCAAAGAAAAACAAGGGCACTTGGTGCTGCAGAGTAAAAAGACAAAAAAAAAGAAGAAGTCTGAAACCTCTTGATGTATTGCGGCAGTTTCCCTTCTGATTTTCTCCTGTTGTTTGCTCTGTACCGATTGTGACTTGGTGTGCTTTTTTTTTCCTTTTTTTTTAAAGACTGAGTGATAACAATGTTTGCTTTTAATTCGGACTGATCACAAGTATTCCAGATAAAGATGGGACTGCAAGGTCTGATTTTACTTAGAAACAAACTCTATAAAGAGTTGGATAGCTATCAGGTTGTTTTAATTGCCTGCTGGATCAAAGTTTTCTGGGCTCTTTGCTCATGGGCTGTCAGGGAATAATTATCCATTGACTCTCAGAAGCCCATACAATTAATGGGTAACCCAAATAATTACCCATTAAATTTCCTAAGGCCCAAATTTCCTATCATATGGTTAATGGATTAGTTATAAAAAAAATCCTTGTAGTCATATTTGGGTCCAAGTGCAAATGTCAACTTTAGAAAATTAGTGGGTTAATCAAAATTGCTCATTAATTTTCTGGGACATTGACAAAAAGAAAAAGTGGTACAAAATCATCCAAATTTTTCCCATGGGTCATCTACCCATGAAAATTCCAATGAGATTAAATTCAAATATCTCAAACACAAATTCTCAATTAATGGGCCACACTTACCCATTAATTTCAAAATTTTCCCATAGGTCACCTACCTATGAAAATCCCCAAATTATCTCAAAGATACAAATTCTAAATTATTGGGTCATACATACCCATTAATTTTCAATTTTTCCCATAGGTCATCTACCTATGAAAATCTTCAAATCGTCTCAAAGACACCAACTCTAAATTATTGGGCCACACTTACCCATTAATTCCTGAATTTTCGAACTACGTTGGTTTGATCCCTTTACAAGGGTACGTAGGCAATCTAGAGATTCAATCTAGATGCAACCATCCTAAACATATTTCCATATCGAATCCCTGGTTTATTCAGCTAAATTCACTCAAACACTCCTCAATCAAACTCATTCAAATTCTTCGTTTTGCGATGAGTCATTTATTCATCATGAATCTTTGAACTACGAGTGGCTTGATTCCCGCAAGGGATACGTAGGCATCCTGAGGTTGCACTTAGGAGCAGCTGCAAAATCAAACACACACGTTCTGTTTCTTTATGATGGAATCAAAGGGTTTTCCCTTGAAGCAAGGGATTGTAATTAAGAGACTTGCGTCTCGAATGGGTCGAACCTAAAATAATAAAACCCCATTATTTAATTAGTGGTGGTGAAATTATATTAGGAAGATCACAATTTTCCTTCAACAGTATTCAACCCAAGTTCCTGGCAAAATGACAACAATAAACAACAAACAAACACCAACTTTTTCAAATCACCCTTGCCGAACGGCAAGGGTTAAGAAGAAGAATTAGGATCACGAAACTTACTACCCACCGAGTTCCCTAGTTGCCTAGGACCCCGGACGTCTTCTCCTTCTTAGATCTTCTTGAAGACAAGACCGAGCTCTCCCTAACCACCCTTGAAGAACGGCAAGGGTTGTACAACAAAAATGGAGGGGCTCAAATTGACTGAAGCTCACATACCCAGAACCTTTCTCGCCGAAGCCGTCACGTTGCTGAAGCCAGACCCTTTCTCGCCGAAGCCGAACCAATGCTGAAGGACTTGCTAAACGGCAGAAAGCACGCTAGCCCTTATATGTGCCAAAACCCGGCTCTTGGGCCCAACTCTAAGTCAGGCACAAGCCCAACTTCCTTCTTGACCTCGGTCTCGGCCCAAACAAAAAACAACTCTCAACACACCCTTGCCGATCGACAAGGGTTGAGCAGCAGCTCCTAAACGGCCTCCCGAACCCGGGTCTGGCCAACTCGTCACAACAGAAGCTCCTAAAACGGCCTCAGCTCCTACCGATCAACTCTGCCGCACCTAGACAACCCCACTGTCCTCTCGCCAAGCCAACTGCCGAAGGTCTGTGAAGCCTCACAAATTTATCTAGGTAACCCTTGCCGAACGGCAAGGGCTGTGCAGAAGATGGAGAGAGCCAATATGCAACACAATCTCAACTTTACCAACCCGTTCGGCAAGTGGGTTTTGAACAGGACACCTTCGGACAGCACCTACCGATCGGCGAGCTCACAACCCAGATGCTACGAAAGACAAACCTCCTTGCCAAAGCTTGAGTTCGCGAACACCACACAAGCTGGCTCTACCGAAGCTATCAAATAAGGGACGACTCTTTTGCCAAAACGCAAGAGCTAAGTCGGTTTGTCTATCCTTTTCTCACAATGCTAAACCCTAGCTCCTATCCTTTTATCATTTGGCCAAGGCCCATCTCGGGTCCAACCCTCTCAAAATCGTTAGCCAAAGCCACTTTGGTCCCTTGCCGAACGGCAAGGGCCATGAAAGAAACACAAACAAACCCACAAAGGCAAAGGCCCAGCCTCCTTGCAAAAAAAAAAAAAGGCTAGGCCCTTGCCGAACGGCAAGGACCATGGAAGAAAAAAAAGAGCCCCCAAAATTTTCAACAGACCCAGCCTGCCGAAGGCCTAGCTCCAAAAAAAAAAAAAAAAAAGGCTAGGCCCTTGCCGAACGGCAAGGACCATTGAAGAAAAAAAAGAGCCCCCAAAATTTTCAACAGACCCAGCCTGCCGAAGGCCTAGCTCCAAAAAAAAAAAAAAAAAAAAAACCCCCTACGGACCCAGCTCCCATCCCACCTGCAACATGCCCAAGTACCCAGGTACCCAGCTACCAACAGTTCTAGAGGCTTACACAGCTTGTATCACACATTCCATGTGTTGACGCAACTCCTAGCTTGCCAACTTGGGGGACTAGGGAGTGCCCCACGGCTCCCAATGAAGCTGGAATGCTTGGTTACGATTACAAAAACTCACAAGTTCCCAACCGAGAAGTTACTTTTCGACCGCCAACTTAGGGGACTACTGTTGACACCATAGTGAACCGAGCAGACCCAGCATCAAAGCGACTAGCACCAAGGCAGCCACGCCTTCTTCCCTACCGAAGGAAGACACACTTCCGAGGTGCCAGACACCTGCCGAAGCTCCCAACTGCCTGACCTAATCTCCAGGACACGTGTCGCCACCACGACGACTTGCACAAAGTCCCACATTGGAACTTTGTGCAAACCTCCTACTTTCACCTCTCTATAAATAGGGAACAATACCCAAGTAAAAAGGGTAACTACTTTCTCACTTTTACTGTTACTCTACCAAAGTTACCACCTGTAACTGACTTAGGCATCGGAGAGCCTTCGGCCGACACCACACCGGTGTCCGAAGCTTAACGATCGCTTCTACCATTTTGTCTTCTGCAGGTCTCCCACCAACCTATTTCACCAAGGGCCTCAGCCCTCTTCCCTGCTGAAGACCCCGCATATCTCATCACTAAGTTGGACTCAATATTGGCCAGGCCATTTTGAGCATCAACAGCTACAGCACAGCCAAGTCATGTTGGCAATTGACAAACATGCACTATGTAATTGCCATTCTGTTCTTTCTTAAAAAAAAAAAAAATTGAATATGTAATTGCCATTCTAATTTGCGGAAGCTGGTCACCTGAATGGTAATTGCCAAATGATCATTGTCATTTAATTTTTCTTCTCTTCCATGATTTAAGTACATAGAAGTAAAAGTTATAGAATTTAGCATATCAATTAACTTTTACTTTCATTGCAAGTGTTAATAACTTAGTGACAAGTAAATAACAAACATTGTTGGACACAAGGTAACTGAAGTGCAATTGGATTTACAAAAATCCAATTGACAGACAAGAAGCAAGTAATTGAATATGTGAAATCCAATTTCATCAGTGGAATTCACAAAAACAAGTTGAGAAAACTAAACATAGTCTCAACAATCAATCAAATGGCCAACGATTTACTTAGCACACAGTCGGATTAATGGAACATAAAACCAAAATGATGCATATTATGCAAACTTGAAACGCAATTGGATTTACAAATATCCAATTGGTAGACATGAAGTAGGTAATTGAATATGTGACATCTAATTGCATCAATGGAATGCACTGCATGTGGAACAAAATAACAAATACATGTAATTGTATCAAAGACAATTGCTAAATAGGATTTTGGTAATTGCATCACTAAAATTTAATTGCATTAGCAGACTGCACCAAAACATTCTTCCAAGCACAAAAAAAATAATGCCAATAATCAATCAAATGAGCTGATAATAATCACCATATCACCATCTAATATAGCTATTGTACCTTGTGGGATAGATGTGACAACAACGTGTATCATGAAATCTGATGGGTTGCGCTTTTTGGGTCAGTATCCCCTTACGTCAAACAATTAGTGAGCTGCATGGGTATGCAACCCTTCACGTCGAACAAGGGCTGCGAAGTTGTTGCTATGTCTTCATTGTGTGTTATGGCCACTATATCTTGCGCCTACTCAAAGATAAACAAGGGCATTGGAAAAGGTTCTCCAACCCCTTTAAAGATATAAATTTCGAAAATAAAACTCATTTCTGGTTAATTGACAAATACTGACAACGATAAACTGAGAGAAGAGTTGGTTCCAAAGGCACAATCTAAAACTACTCAGATATTCAACCCAAAGAAGATAATTAAAACCCAATTATCACAGGTCGAACCCAAAAGACAAATATTGGCTGCTTATTCATGAAATTATAAACCAAATTCGAAATTCGAAACACAGCCGAAAAATTCAAACATAACATCATTTAAAACAGTAGTGTATCTCCTTATCAACGTATGTATGTGTTGTGTACAAAAGCTCTCAACTTCTCATAATTTCTCTGGGCATATATGAAGCAAATCCTACAAAATTCTCACCCGATAACAAGGATTTTTCTTTTTCGATAACATAAGTCAATTTTCAACCTGTTGCACAATTCAATTAAGTGCGTCAAAGGTTGGCCATATTTCTTTACCATGATTTGAAGTCTCAAAAATGAGTGCTCCGGTGTGACCATGAAAAAGAATATTAAAGTCCAAAGTTGACAGGACCCGATTCAAATTAGGCTTTGGAATCCGAGTCAGACCCTGTGCGTGTCCGACACCTGGCGAATGTCGGGCACAAATGACCTATTTGCCCTTCTATACAAAACAGGATAAAATAACAAGATTGACTTCTACCGAAAAACCGACAGAGTTTCCCTTGTAACTGACTCAATACCAAAACATTTTTACCTGCCAAACAAGTACATATATATACAACCAACTACCAGCATACGTATATATACATTCTAACAGTTCAAGTGTCAATCTAGGGTAAAACATCAGAGCGACTACTAAGAATTTATAAAGGAGTGAATCTTTGTACAAAATACAAATCCTACATCAGAAGAAAGGCGCGGAAGATGGGAAGTGGCCAAGTGGTGGATTCCTGTGCACGTCTACTGCCTGGGGGCGCAAAACAACAAAAAGGGTGAGTGGACCCAAAACCAAAGTTTAGAAAATAGTATATGAACATACTAACCCCACTGTGAAAACAGTTATACAAACTAGCTTATTTTCCTTATTTCTGAAATCAATGCATGTAGATAAGTATATACATTTGAAAACAGTTTAAACTATCACCTAGGTGTACCCTTATTTCCGTCAATTCCTTATATCCGTCAATTCCTTGCATCACTATGGGTGACACATACTCGCAGGTCTCAGTGACACGAGGTCAGTCCGAGCCGCAACTCACAGGATTCAGGGAACCGTAGTCCACCTTTATCCGCATTACTCGCTCCACACGAGTTCGAGTACCAAGGAACTTGTGGGGCAATTGTCAAGCATGCTGACTAAACTGAAGGCAACAAATATAATCCGAAGGCAACATTTAATAACTGGGTACAAGGTGGTTTAAGAAAATATAAAGTTTCTGAAGAAAATCTTATGAATAATTAACTTTCTGTAACCTTTAAAATTCTGCTGCCATTTATCTGATAATTAACGAGAATATCTGTTCCTATAAACTTTAAAGGAAATTTCACTCGGCAGCATGCAACATAAAATATTTTACAGAATAAAACAGCTGATAACTGAAACTGAATTGCTTAAATTCATTTATTAAAACAAAGAGTCCACTCACTGATAGTCCGAGCTCGCTGGACCTCTTGAGGTCCCTCCTGCGGGTCAACTGGTGTCCAGGTGCCTGATTCAATGACCATAATATTCTATTAATACAATATAGTATTAAATTAAAAACCCTACCCCCGACTCCTAAAAGTACGTGCGTCAATTTAAAGTGATCCCTATGCCCATAACAGCTTTCCTTCCACGTGGGATAGTTTAGCGGTATTTTGGGACTCAAATAGCGCTAAAGTCCAAAAAGTCAATCTGGAACCCTACGGGTCCATGACCTCACACTATGATCCGGATGCCGCTAGAAGGTCCAATATATTTAGGACACATGTCCTGAGGGTAGTGATGTCGATCGGACGGTCGGATTGATCACAATCCTGTAAGCGCATAATTTCTAAACCCTAGCCCTAGGGTTCGCGTTTTCGGAGTATCCGGGACTCCGATTCACGATCCGTCGAATCCTACATGTTTCTGAAATGATCTAGAGTAACATATCTAAAACTGGTTTTGATCCAACGGCTCAACAGTATTGAACCCGATAATCTCACAATATGAAAAATCCGTTCGAGGCTCAAACGGTATCCAAATTGAGATCCGCGAATTCCTATGCGCCCGTGACAACCTAAGAATCGTATCAAGACACAGTGTCACTACACTACACTCGCCCACGCGCCGCCGCACGCGCCAGCAGCGATGGGTGTCCAAAGCGATTACGCATCGCCGGAAAATCTCAAAACCAAGGCTCCAAACTCCTATCCTAGGTATAACACCATATTTGGAACCGCTTTTGTTCTTGGACCAACCCCAAAAACTGACCGGAAGTGGCCGAACACGGAGGCCGAAAATCGGCTGAATTCCAAATTACAAACTGAGCTAGCTACTGTCAAAATCGATGCAAACCTACCCAACCATCAGCTAGAGCATGGAAAATAGGTAGAAATCCATACCTTACTCGACAAATTTGGAGGAGAATTGAAGGAGAACGAACGGGTTGAAATTTCTGTCAAAACTGATCGGTTTTCTTCAGTTTTCGGCCAGCGCCTGCAGTTCCACGGGCAGAGAGTGGTCGGAAAGGGAAGAGGAGGTGGTGGCGGTTCAAACGAGACCGGTCTCGTCGCCGGCGGTGCTCTGTGGTGGCGACGGTGATCGAACAAAACCAACTGTCGGGGGGGGGGGGGGGGGAGGTTTGCGATGGGAGAGAGAGAGAAAGAAAGAAAGAAAATAAGGTTTTATAAAAAAAAAATCAGATTTTCCTAATTACCATTTTGCCCTTCATGATATTTTAATCGCATTTTCTTCGTTGAAGCTCCGATTCGAGTTCAGTTCGTGTCTACGAATTCATTTCGTCGTGCTCTACGCAACGGTGTATGTGGAATTGTCAAATTCCTTTTCGATCAAAAAGTCAACTTTTCGTTAATAAATTCTTACAAGGGCAAAATTGTCTTTCCGCATAATAAATTACTAATTAAATATGAATTTTAGGTTTGGGTCATTACAACTTACCCCCTTATAAAAATTTCGTCCTCGAAATTTACACACCTGTCACTCAAAGAGGTGAAGGTACTGCTCCCGCATTTGGTCTTCGGGTTCCCATGTAGCCCCTTCTACAGTATGACTCCTCCATAAGACTTTCACAAGTGGAATTTCTCTCGATTGCAACACTTGCGTCTTCCAATCCAAAATCTGAACTGGTTGCTCCACATAAGTGAAATCAGCCTCCTACTCCACTGGTTGCTCCTCTAGCACATGGGAAGGGTCGGAAATATACTTTCGGAGCATGGAGACGTGGAAAACATCATGCAATCGAGCTAGATCTGAAGGCAAAACAAGCCTGTAAGCTATTGGACCCACACGCTCTATAATCTCATAGGGTCCAATGTAGCGAGGACTTAGTTTTCCCCGCTTCCCAAATCGCACTACACCTTTCCAAGGTGATAATTTCAAAAATAACCAGTCTCCAACTTCAAATTGAAGATCTTTTCTTCTATTGTCCGCATAGCTCTTTTGTCGGTCCTGGGCTGTATTGAGTCGTTCTCTAATGATTTGCACTTGTTTCTTGGTCAGTTCAACATCCTCAGATACGACCAATCTGTGTTCACCCACTTCATCCCAATAGAATGGAGTTCTACACTGTCTCCCATACAAGGCATCAAATGGAGACATTCCGATACTCACTTGATAACTGTTATTATATGCAAACTCCATAAGTGGTAACTTCTCATCCCAATCACCCTGAAATTGAAGTGCACACGCTCTCAACATGTCTTCTAGTGTCTGAATGGCCCTCTCAGACTGACCATCTGTCTGGGGGTGAAATGCAGTACTAAACTGCAATTGGGTTCCAAAAGCTTCATTTAACTTTGTCCAAAATCGGGATGTAAACCGTGGGTCTCGATCTAAAACAATGGATACTAGTACTCCATGAAGTCTCATGATCTCATCTATGAAAATCTTAGCCAGTTTCTTCAAACTATAATTTGCTCTCACCGGCAGAAAATGAGCGGACTTGGTGAGTCGATCCACGATGACCCACACTCCATCATGCTTACTCTGTGTTCGGGAAAGTTTGAACACAAAATCCATCGTAATCCGCTCCCACTTCCACTCAGGAATTGGAAGTGGTTGCAATAGCCCTGATGGTTTCTGTCGCTCAGCTTTCACTTGCTGACAAATTAAGCATCTTCTAACATACTCTGTTATTTCTTTCTTCATAAAAGGCCACCAGTAGTGCTCTCTCAGCGTATGATACATTTTTGTGCTTCCAGGGTGCATTGCAAACACTGATTCATAGGCTTCCTCAAGAATCTCCCTTTTTACAGCTTCATCATTATGGACATATAACCTATTACCCACCATTAATGCTCTATCATTTCTTACAAAACAATCAGTTCTGTCGCCATTTGCAACCTCCACTCGCAGAGTACAAATCAAAGGATCCTGAGATTGAGCTGCGAGTATCCGTTCTACTAGCACTGGTCTCATATGGAGAGTAGCTAACAACGCTCTCTGATTATCCACATCTAGCCCAACTCTGAGCTTCCTCATTTCTACCATTAATGGCAAATATCTTCCTCGAAGATAAGCTACAGATCCTGAAGATTTTCTACTGAGTGCATCTGCAACAACATTAGCTCTTCCTGGGTGATGCTCGATGGTACAGTCATAATCTTTTATCAACTCTAACCATCTTTTTTGCCTCAAATTTAATTCCTTCTGAGTGAACAAATACTTTAAACTTTTGTGGTCTGTAAAGATTTGGCAAGTTTCCCCGTAAAGATAATGCCGCCAAATCTTTAAGGCAAAACTACTGCAGCAAGTTCCAAATCCTGAACAGGATAATTCAGCTCATGCTTCTTCAGTTGTCTAGAAGCATAGGCGATCACCCTACCATGCTGCATCAGCACACACCCAAGTCCCTGTTGAGACGCATCACTGTAGATCACGAAGTTCCCACTATCATCCGGAAGTGCTAAAACCGGAGCAGTGGTCAGCCTGGTCTTGAGTTCAATGAAACTCTCCTCACACTTATCTGACCACACAAATTTAACTCCTTTCCTTGTCAAATAGGTGAGAGGTGCCGCTATGGTGGATAACCCTTCCACGAAGCGACGGTAATACCCGGCTAACCCCAGAAAACTCCGTATCTCAGTAACACTGGTACGTCGTAGCCAATTTACTACTGCTTCAATCTTTTGAGGATCAACATAAATGCCCTTTGCAGAGATCACGTGCCCTAAGAAACTCACTCTGTCTAACCAAAATTGACACTTGCTGAATTTGGCATAAAGTTGCCTCCTTCTCAGAGTCCTCAACACAAGGTTTAAATGCTTCATATGTGCCTTCTGACTCTTTGAATACACCAGAATGTCATCTATGAACACAATCACGAAGCGATCTAAATAACGTCGAAACACTCTGTTCATGAGGTCCATAAATGCAGCTGGCGCATTTGTTAATCCAAATGGCATCACCAGGAACTCATAGTGCCCATACCTCGTTCAAAACGTAGTTTTAGGCACATCCTCTTCTCTAACCCGTAACTGATGATATCCAGACCTCAGGTCAATTTTGGAAAATACCGTGGCACCCTTCAGCTGATCAAACAAATCATCAATGCGGGGCAATGGATATCTATTTCGCACTGTGATCTTGTTCAGCTGTCTGTAGTCAATACATAACCTCATGGTGCCATCCTTTTTCTTAACAAATAATACTGGAGCACCCCATGGAGAAAAACTAGGGCGAATAAAACCCTTATCTACCAGCTCCTGCAACTGAGTCTTTAACTCCCTCAACTCTGCTGGTGCCATTCTATATGGTGCATGGGAAATAGGATTTGTTCCTGGAGCGAGCTCAATAACAAACTCAATCTCCTAATGAGGAGGTAATCTAGGAAGATCCTCAGGAAATACATCTGGAAAGTCCTGTACGACTGGAATATCTTCCAATCGCAGCCCATTATCTCTGATATCAATTACATGTGCAATATATCCTGAGCACCCTTTTCTGAGCAACCGTTTTGCCGTCATAGCTGAAATGAGGCAAGATGGAAGCACTCTACGTTCGCCATAAAAAGTTACTTCAGGTTGTCCGGGACTACAGAATACAACTTCTTTCCTGAAGCAATCTACTGAGGCACGATGTTTGGCTAACCAATCCATCCCTAAGATGACATCCAAGTCAACCATGCCCAAGGGAATTAAATCTGCCTCCAAAAACTCATTTCCCACCATCATTCTACTATCGTGATACACTGTACCTACCCTAAAAATCGCTCCTGTAGGTACTGAGATCGCCAGTTCAGTCTGCAGAGCCGAAAGTCTAACATTGGCATTATGGGCAAAACTAGGTGTGACAAACGAGTGCGTAGCCCCAGGGTCAATCAAAACTCTAGTAGGAATGCCAAAGACCGGTAAAATACCTGTAATTACATCGGGTGATGCATGTGCTTCCTGCTGGGACATGTTATACACTTTGCCTGTGGCTCTGGAACGTCCATCATGTCCCCTCTGCTGACTACTGCCTCGACTGGCCACATTGGTCTGGGCACCACCACTGGACGAAGCCGCCACAAACGGTGGTATTTCCTGTGATCTACCCTGCATAACTGTCCCTGGAGTTGGCGTATCTGTGGTCTCTTTAGTCTGAAGGAACAGCGGGCAATCCTTCCGAAAATGTCCAGGTTGTCCACAGTAATAACATCCAGTAGTGCCCTGCTGGCAAGGCCCAGAATGGTACCTACCACACCTCGTACATTGGGGGCGACTCCTCCTGCCAGATCCTGACAGCAACTGTTTTCCAGCACCTCTAGCTGCACTACCTCCAGAGCGGTTTCCAGAACTGCTACTTTGGTTGGAACCTCCGCTGGAGCTGAATCCAGGTCGGTAACCTCTATAGCTGCGACCACTAGATGATCCCAAACTGTAACTGCCTCTCTTAGATGATCCTTGACTAGGACCACCTATTTCAAACTGCTGCCTACGGAGTTCACCCCGTGGTCTGGCCATCATCTGGCTGCTTTCAATCAATGAGGCAGACATCACCACATCACCAAAATTAGTCAACCGCTGACTGATCACAATATCTTGGATGGAGGCCTTCAACCCCATAGTGAACAGTTGACACTTCTTGCTTTCATCCTCCACCAGTGGAAGACAATACTTAGACAGATCATGAAACTTCTTCTCGTACTCTAATACAGTCATCATCCCCTGTTCCAGCTGTAAAAACTCTTGCATCTTCAAATTCTAGTAGGCTTGTGGGTAATACTGACTGTTCAATGCAGCTCTGAAGACTTGCCATGTAATGGCTAAAGGATCCCGATATCTCCTCTTGACCGAATCCCACAAATGTCTGGCATTTCTGATCAAGAAGAAGGTGGCCAGAGTAACCTTACTGTTCTGTGGAACAGCCATGACCTCCATGATCCGCTCTATCCGTTCAATCCATTCTTCAGCTACTGCTGGGGTACCATCACCATCAAAATCAGTGGCCCTAATCCTCTTTGCTTGATCAGCATATCCCAGGGAGGGATCTCTGGGCTGCCCAGTCCTGGCTAAAGCCTGAGTCAGCAACTCCAAGGTCTGCTGGAAGTTGGGATCTCCCTGCATAGTAGGCATAGCAGGTACGGCTCCTGACGAGCCTCCAACAACAGACTGCTCTACCGGTTCAGGTACCGGTGCAGGAACAGGAACTTCCTCTTGCCCGAGCTGAGGATCCTGTCCCCTTTGTCGGGACGACTGTCTAGTCCCTCTAAGGACACCACCACGTTTAGGGCCCATCTTACTGTCACAAAAAACAGATTTTCAGGAAAACGAGGATGCACAAGGTGCAAAGTCTACAGGAAATTAAACCTAATGCTCTGATACCAAGTTGACAGGACCCGATCCAAATTCCGCTTTGGAATCCGAGTCAGACCCTGTGCGTGTCCGACACCTGGCGAATGTCGGGCATAAATGACCTATTTGCCCTTCTATACAAAACACGACAAAATAACAAGATTGACTTCTACCGAAAAACCGGCAGAGTTTTCCTTGTAACTGGCTCAATACCAAAACATTTTTACCTGCCAAACAAGTACATATATATACAACCAACTGCCAGCATACGTATATATACATTCCAACAGTTCAAGTGTCAATCTAGGGCAAAACATCAGAGCGACTACTAAGAATTTACAAAGGAGTGAATCTTTGTACAAAATACAAATCCTACATCAGAAGAAAGGCGCGGAAGATGGGAAGTGGCCCGGTGGTGGATTCCTGTGCACGTCTACTGCCTGGGGGCGCAAAACAATAAAAAGGGTCAGTGGACTCAAAACCAAAGTTTAGAAAATAGTATACGAACATACTAACCCCACTGTAAAAACAGTTATACAAACTAGCTTATTTTCCTTATTTCTGAAATCAATGCATGTAGATAAGTATATACATTTGAAAATAGTTTAAACTATCACCTAGGTGTACCCTTATTTCCGTGAATTCCTTATATCCGTCAATTCTTTGCATCACCATGGGTGACACATACTCGCAGGTCTCAGTGACACGAGGTCATTCCGAGCCGCAACTCGCAGGATTCAGGGAACCGTAGTCCACCTTTATCCGCATTACTCGCTCCACATGAGTTCGAGTACCAAGGAACTCGTGGGGCAACTGTCAAGCATGCTGACTAAACCGAAGGCAACAAATATAATCCGAAGGCAACAAATATAATTCGAAGGCAACATTTAATAACTGGGTACAAGGTGGTTTAAGAAAATATAAAGTTTCTGAAGAAAATCTTATGAATAATTAACTTTCTGTAACCTTTAAAATTCTGCTGTCATTTATCTGATAATTAACGAGAATATCTGTTCCTATAAACTTTAAAGGAAATTTCACTCGGCAGCATGCAACATAAAATATTTTATAGAATAAAACAGCTGATAACTGAAACTGAACTGCTTAAATTCATTTATTAAAACAAAGAGTCCACTCACTGATAGTCCGAGCTCGCTGGACCTCTTGAAGGTCCCTCCTGCGGGTCAACTGGTGCCCGGATGCCTGATTCAATGACCATAATATTCTATTAATACAATATAGTATTAAATTAAAAACCCTACCCCCGGCTCCTAAAAGTACGTGCGTCAATTTAAAGTGATCCCTATGCCCATAATAGCTTTCCTTCCACGTGGGATAGTTTAGCAGTATCTTGGGACTCAAATAGCGCTAAAGTCCAAAAAGTCAATCCGGAACCCCACGGGTCCATGACCTCACACTATGATCCGGATACCGCTAGAAGGTCCAATATATTTCGGACACATGTCCCGAGGGTAGTGATGTCGATCGGACGGTCGGATTGATCACAATCCTGTAAGCGCATAATTTCTAAACCCTAGCCCTAGGGTTCGCATTTTCGGAGTATCCGGGACACCGATTCACGATCCGTCGGATCCTACACGTTTCTGAAATGATCTAGAGTAACATATCTAAAACTGGTTACGATCCAACGGCAAAACAGTGTTGAACCCGATAATCTCACAATATGGAGAATCCGTTCGAGGCTCAAACGGTATCCAAATTGAGATCTGCGAATTCCTATGCTCCCGTGACAACCTAAGGATCGTATCAAGACACAGTGTCACTGCACTACACTCGCCCACGAGCCGCCGCACGCGCCGGCAGCGATGGGTGTCCAAAGCGATTACACATCGCCGGAAAATCTGAAAACCAAGGCTCCAAACTCCTATCCTAGGTATAACATCATATTTGGAACCACTTTTGTTCTTGGACCAACCCCAAAAACTGACCGAAAGTGGTCGAACACGGAGGCCGAACACCGGTCGAATTCCAAATTACAAACTGAGCTAGCTACTGTCAAAATCGATGCAAACCTACCCAACCATGAGCTAGAGCATGGAAAATAGGTAGAAATCTATACCTTACTCGATAAATTTGGAGGAGAATTGAAGGAGAACGAACGGGTTGAAATTTCTGTCAAAACTGATCGGTTTTCTTTAGTTTCCGGCCAGCGCCGGCGGTTCCACGGGCAGAGAGTGGTCGGAAAGGGAAGAGGAGGTGGCGGCGGTTCAAACGAGACCGGTCTCGTCGCCTGCGGTGCTCTGTGGAGGCGACGGTGATCGAACAAAACCAACTGTCGGGGGGGGGTTTGCGACGGGAGAGAGAGAGAGAGAGAGAGAGAGAGAGAGAGAGAGAGAGAGAGAGAGAGAGAGAGAGAGAGAGAAAGAAAGAAAATAAGGTTTTATAAAAAAAAAATCTGATTTTCCTAATTACCATTTTGCCCCTCATGATATTTTAATCGCATTTTCTTCGTTAAAGCTCTGATTCGAGTTCACTTCGTGTTTACGAACTCATTTCGTCATACTCTACGCAGCGGTGTATGTGGAATTGTCAAATTCCTTTTCGGTCAAAAAGTCAACTTTTCGTTAATAAATTATCTTTCCGCATAATAAATTACTAATTAAATCTGAATTTTAGGTTTGGGTCATTACAAAAGTGGTCTAAGAAGATGAATAAAATAAAGTCTCAACCAGGTAAAAAAAAAAGTTAATCACAGAATCCATTTGTATCAACACATCAAGCACAACAAGGGGAGCAAGTTTATACCTTGGCTCGAAATCCAATTCGATCGGGAAGTGGCCAGATTTTGAGGAAAACCCATACTGACTTCCTTATTTCACAATGAACAGAATCACAACTTTGTTAGATTCGGACAGCCACATCCACAAACAAGAAACCTCAAACTAGATATTGTCTTTATATAATTCCAACAGAGCAACATGGTTATGCTTTTATCATATGAAAAAGCGTGATCAAATACTTATGCACTTTGAGCAGGTTGCAAAATCTTATTCCATTGCTGAGTTTGATTGTCATTTTCAGAAGATCAAGAGAAAGAAACATGTTGCTGAATATCTTGAACAAGCAGGGCTACATAAGTGGTCTAGAGCTCACATGGATGGACGATGCTACAATGTAATGATAACAAATATTGCGGAGTCAATAAACTCAGTTCTTTGGTTTGCGAGGATGCTGCCAGTGGTTCATTTGATAGGAGAAATTATTAATCTCCTTGTGAAATGGTTCACCGAACGTTGTGAGTTGGCTATGAATTGCACGACAACATTATGCCCCAATTTTAGCGAGAAGAAGTTGAGGAATAGGTTGGAGGATGCTGCAAGGATGAATGTCATTAAACTAAATAACGTGTAGTTTAATGTTCTGGACGGTGATATGGATGGCCTCTTGGATTTGACGAACAACAAATGTAGTTGTAGAAAGTTTCAGCTTGAGCAGCTACCTTGCAAGCATGTAGTTGCAGTTTTCCGCTTCTTGAAACTAAGTGTATACTCGAACACTTCTCGGTATTACACTCGGAAAACCTAGTTGGATGCTTATTCGGATAGCATCTACTCGGTACAGCCTCACGCAATGTGGGTTATTCCTGAACATGTTCGAAGTCAAGTTGTGCTGCCTCCAATGACAAAGGTCATGCCAGGCAGACGGAAGAAGCTAAGAATTCCCTCGCAAGGAGAGGGCACCATTACAAGAAAGTGCTCAAGGTCCGGTTCCACAGACCACAATAAAACCACCTGTAAAAACAATATTCCACTGCGCAATGTATCTTAGACAATATGATTGCTTTGTTAGGTAATATCAACTTTAATTTTATTTGTGGTGGGTTTTGTGTTTGTTGAATATGAATTGTGTTAAATTTGCATAATTTGGGTTGCATTGCTATACAGCATGCTATGTTGCCTATTTATTGCGACAATATCGCTATCATATTGTAGTTTTATTGCCTTCTTGTCATTATATTGTACATTTATTGTACTGGTATTGATATTGCAATGTCAAGTGTGAGTACGAAATTAAAGGGCCTAAAATGTAACTCCAAATGGATCCAAAACATTAAAGGGTCTGATTACAAATTCAACCGATGCATGGGGCAAATGGGGGGCAAATACAAGGTCAAATGTCCTATGTGTTTGATTAGATATAGTTGGTGAAGGAGCATTACGACTGTTAACCCTAACAGATTGATCATGTCTTGCCAAGAACACCCTTGAATTTATGCAAATAGTTGCAATTGGGTCCTACCGTCCAACTCTGTCAATTTATCCATCAAAATGAGGGGTAAAAGCGTTATTTTGAGTCTGAAGAAAAAAACTAAATTAATTAATTAATTAAATAAATAAATAAACTTAAAAATAAAAAATAAAAATAAAAATCCCTCTCTCTTTGGCTCTGTCTCTCCCTCTCTCTCAACCCATCCCCCCCCCCTCCCCTCTCCCCCCTTTTATCCCACCCCCCTCAAAACACAAAGGAACATAGAGGAAGACCAACAACAACAGCAACAGAAATTGCAAGATCATTATATGTACAAGTGTAATGAGAAATCAATCAATCAAAGAGAGAGCTTGACGCCTGAGCGAATCGGATTGAATCTTATCCTTCTTCTTCTTCGATGGCTGTTTGTTTTCTGGGAAAAAAAGAAGTTTTGTCCCTTAGTTGAAACTCTCACTTTCCCAGGAATGGTTCCAGTGCCAAAGAAGGACTCTTCTTGCTTTGCTGCCTTATCCAATCAATTCCTCATGATCCCATTTTGCATGTCAAAACTGGTGTGTGTAGTTTTCTCTTGACCCTTGTGTTTTCTGGATTTATTTTGTTTCTGGGTTTTCTTTGTGGCTTGAAATTATGGTTATTTCAGATCTGAAATTGTAGCCATGCTGGGTGTACTTGATTTGGTTGAAAGTATAAAGTTTCAGCTATTTGGGGCTGAGATTTGATGTGGGTATTGAAATTTCAAGTTTGATATTTGTTGGGTAATTGATTTTCTGGACTTTATAGATGAAGATTAAGATGAGTTTAGGAGGTGGGGGTTGGGACCTGGGTTTTGAGGGGGGTGGGATAAGGAGGGGGGAATGGGCTGCAAGATAGAGGGAGAGACAGAGCGAAAGAGAGAGGGATTTTGTAGATGACAAACTCAGGTCTGAGTTTGTATTTATCAATCCCAACTCTAAAGGACAGTGTGGTTGTGGAGAATCTTTCATGACAACAGGCGGTAGTGGAGCTACTAAGAAGGTTTAAAGAACTATGGGCAACTCACGATGAACCAAGAAAAAAGATTGAGGGATTTTTATTTTTATTTTTTATTTTTAAGTTTATTTATGTATTTTATTTTTTCAGTTTTTTCCTTCAGACTCGAAAAGACGCTTTTACCCTTCATTTTGATGGACAAATTGACAGAGTTGGACGGTAGAACCCAATTGCAACTATTTGTCCAATTAAAGGATGTAATTGCGAAAAAAAAAAAAGTTCACAGACCCAATTGCAAATGGGGCCAAGTTTAGGGACGTCTATAGTAAATAACCCAGACTAAAAATAAGAAACAAAGATCAGCTCCACATGCACCACGATCACAACAGGCACCACGACCACAACAGGCACCACGACAACAAGATCACCAATATTAACAAACATGTGATCAGCCGCCATTGCAGTCACCTCACCCACATCAGGAGTCTACATTTGCCTCGCTAGTAGCTCCTCACACAGGTAGAAAATGAGTTTATTATAATGCTGAAGATATTTTTATTATGGACTTAATATGCTAGCTAATGACTAATGATTGGAAGTATGGACTTATTATGATGCTGAACTAATTTGTCTCGGATTTTATATGAACTTAATTGGTCGCCGATGTATATAGTACCAGAACTCCAATTTTATATGGATGTTTATATGAATTTCTCTTTAAATTTGAGCTGGTTTCAGGAGCACAACTCCAATTGTACAAACAATTTAGATTCTTAGACAAGTTGTTTTTGGTTTTTAGGTCAGGGAGATTGTTCAGAGACTTCGTCAAAGCAGAGGGACACTCGTGGTCCAACTATGGGGCTTGATACTTGTTCTGTGGTTAATAAGCCACAAACACTGATTCCAGTGCGATTTAATCCAGAATAGAAATTGGTGACAACTATGAGTCAAACAATATGGGTAGAATATTTTTCAGGTTGTATTTCATTCTTCAAAAGAAGGTATTTATAGTACAAGGATGTAACCCCAGTATGGTCAAACTAGGAAACAAGATAAAAACCTAATTATACAATATCTGTACAAAAAGGAAAGAAATATAATCTTAATAAACTAGGAACTAAATATCATAATTAAGCTAGGATCTTGCTAACACTCCCCCTCAAGTTGGAGCAAAGATGTCACACATGCCCAACTTGTCAAGCTAGTTGAGAAAGACCGTATTAGACACAGCTTTCGTAAGAACATCTGCCAATTGATACTCGGATGATATAAATGGAAAAGAAATAATTTAAGCACCTAACTTCTCTTTAACAAAATGTTGATCAACCTCCACGTGCTTTGTACGATCATGTTGCATAGGGTTATGAGCAATTACAATTGCAGCTTTATTATCACAATACAAATTCATGGGTTTCTAGGGTCCAAACCCAAGATCTCTGAACAATCTTCTCAACCATAGTAACTCACACACACCTTGAGCCATCCTACAGTACTCGGCCTTGGCACTAGACCTAAACACCACTTTTTGCCTTTTACTCCTCCAAGTAATAAGATTACCACCAACAAATGTGAAATACCCAGACTAGAACGTCTATCAATGACTGAAACAACCCAATTAGCATCTGTATACCCTTCCACATCTGTATGACCATACTTGCAAAACATTAATTCCTTTCCAAGAGTTACTTTCAGATACCTCAAGATGCGCATCACAGCACCCATATGATCTTCACTAGGAGAATGCATACACTGACTCACTACACTCACTGCATATGCACTATCAGGACGTGTATGAGATAAATAAATCAATTTTCCCACAAATCATTGATAACGCTCTTTATCTGTATGGACTTCATCAGGATACAACCCCAACTTATGATTCTGTTCACTAGGTGTATCAATTGGTTAACAATCCAACATTCCAGTTAAATCCAAAATATACTTTCTTTGAGACAAAAAGATACCATGTTTAGATCTGGCAACTTCAATCCCAAGAAAATACTTCAAATTACCCAATGACTTCATCTCAAACTCGGAAGCCAGATACTTCTGAAGATTTTGCATTTCTGCTTTATCATCTCCAGTCACAATCATATCATCAACATAAATAATTAAAGCTGTCAATTTACCTTTATGACGCTTTAGAAACAAAGTATGGTCTAAGTTACTCTGCACATACCCAAATTTCTTCATAGATGATGCAAATCTCCCAAACCACTCTCTTAGAGACTGCTTCAATCCATATAAAGACTTCCACAGCTTACACACAACACCCTCCTTAGAGGTTACAAGAATACCAGGAGGGAGATCCATGTAAATCTCCTCCTTGAGGTCACCATGTAGAAACGCATTTTTGACATTGAATTGTAATAAAGGCCAGTCACGGTTAGCAGCCAGGGACAATAGTACACGCACAGTATTGAGCTTTGCCACTAGAGCAAAGGTCTCCAAATAATCCACTCCATAGGTCTAAGTATAACCATCTGCTACCAATCTAGCCTTGTAACGGTCAATGGAACCATCAGCTTTATGCTTCAAAGTAAACACTCATCTGCATCCAACAACTTTCTTCCCTCGTGGCAAAGGAACTAAATCCCATGTTTTACTCCTGTTCAAGGCATCCATTTCAACATTCATGGCATCCATCAATTTAGAGTTAGATAAAGCATCTTGCAGCTTAGTTGGCACACATACACTACATAATTGACACATATGATGCATATGACTTAGACAAACGATGAGTTGACACATAATGGCTAATGAGATATTTAGACTTGGCATGTATATCAGGAGAATATTGTATTTTAAGTTTCCCATGAGTGGTTCGTGGGGGTAACTGATAAGTTGACACAGATAGATTATTAGAAATTACCTCACTTGATTCACTATCACGAGTAGATTGGGGCACTGGCAGGGCAGAGGGGGGTATTGCATTGAACTCATCAATACAAGAATCACTTTCATTATTTTCAAATACCAGCGAATGGTCACTTGCTTCAGTGTGAACGATCATTTCAACACTGACAACTCCTGCTTCATCTCCAGATATGGGCGATTGGTCGAGTTCCAAAGGGGGATCAGTCATTTCTTCACATGGACCACAAGTTTCATCTTCAGATATAGGCGACCGGTCACTTGCTTCAGAGCAGTATCTACAAATACATCATTCTCCAATCTAAGACTCTCCAATTCACTCCCCTTCTCCCCCTGAATTAAAGAAGAGGGAGAGACATAATAGGGCACTTCTTCATGGAAAGTCACGTCGAAAGTAACATGCACTTTCTGTGTAGGTGGATGATAGCACTTATAACCTTTCTAAGTAGAAGAGTAACCAATAAAGACACATCGCAGAGCACAATGATCAAGTTTACTCCGTCGATGAGAGTAGACATGAACTTAGGCAACACACCCAAAAACTTTAGGGGGCAACTTGGAGACTGAGACAGGGGAAACATGGTCACCAAATACATCATGTGGAGTCTTGAAATCAAGGACCCAGCTAGGAGTACGATTAATCAAATAGGCAGCAGATAAAACAGCATACCCCCAAAGATGATGGGGAACAGACATGTCCAACATAAGGGAGCAAGCAACTTCAAGTAACTGACGATTCTTGCGTTCAGACACACCATTCTACTGAGAAGTAAATGGGGTTGTCGTTTAGTGAATAATACCTTAAGCACGGAAGAAAGATGCCGAAGTGTTATTCACATATTTGCCTTCATTATCAGTCCGGAATACTTTGACCAAAGCATGAAATTGAGTAGACACCATAGTACAGAACTCTGGAAGGATGAAAGCAACATCTCGTTTATTTTTCAGTAAGAAAACCTAAGTGAGTCGGGTACAATCATCAATAAATGTGACGAACCAATGAAATTCGTTTGAAGTAACTCGAGCCGGACCCCACACATCAGAATGCACTAAATCAAAAGGCTTTGCAACTTTACTATCACTCAACGGAAACACAGTGCAATGACTCTTGGCCAAAATACATGTCTTACACTTAAAACTAGACTCATCACAAGAGCAGAATAAAGATGGAAACAGACGCTTAAGGTAGCCAAATGATGGGTGTCCCAAGCAACGATGCCATAACCAAATTTGTTATTTGTCTTTGACACTACAACTTTGAACAGTATTAATGACACGATCACGAACTGGTGGAAAAGGCAATGTCAAATAATATAACCCCCTTATCCGTTTACCATGCCCAATCGTCTCGTGAGTCTTGAGATCCTGAAAAGAGCAATGCGTAGGATAAAAAGTAGCAGAAGCATTAAGTGTATCAAGTAATCGACCAATAGATAACAAGTTACAATGGATATTGGGAACTAGTAACGCACGAGACAATGACAGAGTAGGAGTGACAGAGATTGTGCCCTCACCAGTAATTGGAGAGGGTAAGCCATTTGCGCTAGTTATGTATGGGTTACGGGTGTTACTAGATAACTCATCAAAAAATTTAGCATCATAAGTCATATGATCAGAAGCACCAGTGTCAATTATCCAAGTATTAGAGCCAGTACCTAGAATAGAATCAGAAACACACAAATTTGCAGAGGCAGCAGCAACAGCACCAACAATAGAGTTATCACCCATGCTTGCAGCAGAAACTCAACAGATCACAGCAGAGTATACAATGAAACACAGCAAAGGCACAAATACGGCAGATGCAAGAAGACAGGCACGAACACAGTAGAGTACGCAGCGGAACACGACAGAGTACACAGCAGAATACAGCAAAGGCACAAATACGGCAGATGCACGAAGACATGAATGGCACGAACACCACAACACAACACACAAACCCAGGAGTGCACACACAGTATAGGTAGAGAAAAAAAATATGGGGATAGAACATGTGTGGGCACAACACACAGGTCACCAGAAAAATTAGCTCTGATGCCAAGTCAAATAATATCGGTAGAATATTATTCAGGTTGTATTTCATTCTTCAAAAGAAGGTATTTATAGTACAAGGATGTAACCCTAGTAAGGTCAAACTAGGAAACAAGATAAAAACCTAATTGCACAATATCTATACAAAAAGGAAAGAAATATAATCCTAATAAACTAGGAAATAAATATCCTAATTAAGTTAGGATCTCGCTAACACTATGGAGATCCAAAATATGTTTGTCAATGAGATTGGGCTAATTACTCGAGCGAACGCTCCACTAAATGTAAACAGGTGGAAGAAAGTAACCTTGGAGCAGAAGATGGATATGGCGAAAGCACTGAAGGTCAGCACTTACTTTCTTTAATTTTTACTTTAGACAACACTGATGGATATGGATATACCTTCTTTTTTTTGGGTTATTGTTGCAGATGATTTTTATGTTTAGCAGATAATGAGATATTGTTTATCTTTAAATAATAATCCAATATTTTTTTCATGGTTAATGGTTAGTTTAAGTTTGATGTCGACCTCGAGGATCCGGATATTTGGGAGTATATTGATGACCATATGAGCAGGAGTTAATGGAGAATGGAAAGCAAAGCTCCATAAGCACTTTAAGGAATATGCTTAATTATGACCTTCAACTTGCACGGGCCACACCTCCCACTAACAAGGTCTTTGTAACTCATAGGAAAATAGAGGAGTGGCATTGGTTAGTTGATAACTTGTACACAGATGAGAAATAGCAAGTATCTAAATTAATTAGGTACTATTGTGACTCATTGATTATGATCATTTTCTTATTTATTAGTTAGAAGGAATATAACAAATTATCTGTGCTTTTATTAAAGAAAAGTTGCAAAGCCAATGCTAATAAGAAGAAAAAGAAAGAATATGAACACACAGGAGGTTCACGCCCTTTCCTAAAACATAAGGAAGTAGCTGAGAAGGTAATTAGTAAATTCTTTACATTTAATGTTATTCCTACTAAGTTCAAGTAGTCCTCCTTTGTTAGTTATTGGACAAGGAAAAGCATTAAAGTAAAGGTGAATGTGATATTTGTTGAATAATCTGAATAGCATGGCAGGAAGTAGGAATATCAATGGGTTTGATTGAAATTAGGTGAAGTGGCACTGCGTGGAAGCAAAATATATTAATAAAATGACCTCTTGTGATTTCTTGTTGTCTTTGTTATAAAATGACCTGGAATATGTAAGAATATTGAGCTGCACGTAAAGTAGATGAGACACAGCATTTAACGAGGTTCGGCTATGCCTACGTCCTCGGAGAGCAGCAGCAGTAACTTTTCACTATATAAAATAATATGGCTACAACTTTAGTGTTTACAACATGTGTGGCTCACTGAATTTTCTCTCTGCTCTCTCTCTCTTCACTCATTCACCCTCTTTCTTCCTTCTCTTCCTCTTGTCTCTTTCCCCTTCACTTTTTCCTCTTCTTTGTTTCTTTCCGTTTCCCTTTCTCTTCTTTTCTCTTTTCCCTTATTTCTTTCCTCTTTTCTCTTCTCTCTTTCCTCTCTTCTTTCTTTCCTCTTCTTTGTTTCTTTCCTCTTCTTTTTCCGTTTCTCCCTTTCTCTTCTTTTCTTCTCATTTCTTTCACTTTGCAGGTTGCCTATTTATAGGCAGATTGGTGCAACTCTCGTGAGTGTGCAGTCAGAAAAAGTTGCCGACAAACTCTACCCAAAGTCTCCAAATGAATAGTTAGTGGGCTCCACACAAAAACTTTACAACACTCCCCCTTGGAGACCACAAATAATATGTCAGTTGCTTCATCAGACTTTGTTTGGAGAAAACCTAGTAAGGTAGAGAACTGATGGAAGGAAGAAAGAAGAGTACAACAATCTGTATAGCATACTTCTGGATGCTCCCCCTGATTAATATCTCCCCCTGATGTCTTCATGACTATCTTTTGGAGTGAGAATCTTTCGAAGTGAGTGGAGGATGTAGCCATTAACAATTCTCGTAGTTGAGTAAGTAAATATATTTCCAGTGAGCTATCTCTATGTAAATCATAGAAATTTTCAGAGTCCGCATATCTAATAACGCTTGGGCTATTTATAAGTTCACTTGAAAGAATATGCCCATACATGGTGTTATGCGGAAATAGCATCAAATATACCTCACATCATCCCAAAATGATGGTGATGGAGTTGAGCCTTATCTGGAAAATATGATGTCCGGTCCAATATACTTCCGGAAAATCCTTAAAGTGCCCAACGGATAATCCTCATAAAAATGCTTCAATACTTTCTTAGTATAAGCAAGAATCTCGTTGGCATAATGCTCGATCTTTAAGTCGAGACAAATATTTCTTGAATTCTGCAGAAGTTTTAATCACATCAATGTACTCACTGAGGTAATTTATGCATATTAATATTGAGTACAAATTTTGTGCTTCAAGCACATGTCCTTTAGGGACTTGCTTTATGTAATGTCAATCCTCTCAACGGATTTTGTTTAAAAGGGATTAAACTTTATGACACATTATATAGCTTTAACCCAGCTATTTATACATCTTTAGGAAATCGCTTCTGGCGATATGCTCCGTGCATTTAATAACCCTTAAAGATAATATGTTGGTCTCCGTAATTGTGTAATAAGGGGGGGCACAATTGAATCTGTAAATATGGAGAAAACCCAACATTCCTTGTTTCTGCCAGAAACAGTGTGTCATACAAAGTAGGTATATTCCCTTTTATTCCGAACACCCAAGTATAACATTCAATATTAACAAATTTTAGGGTTCGTACTGTGGGTTGTTCCTTCACGTTCATTCTTATCTATAATGGAATTACCTCATTCCATTTTGGCCAATGATATTGTCGACATTTAATAATTGAACGTGGTTCCAATCAACACAGCCCATTGATGATTTGAGTAGCTACTCCAAAACCAAAAATTGTCATTCATCAATTCATGGTACTGTGGGTTGTTCCTTCACGTTCATTCTTATCTATAATGGAATTACCTCATTCTATTTTGGCCAATGATATTGTCGACATTTAATAATTGAACGTGGTTCCAATCAACACAGCCTATTGATGATTTGAGTAGCTATTCCAAAACCAAAAATTGTCATTCATCAATTCATGATCCCATCATTCTCATTTGCATGCGCATGCATCAATTATAAGCATTTCTTTGCTTTTGGGTACCCAAGCCACTTCAGAGGGCTTTTATTATGTGAGAATGTGGATTATAACCTCCAATGGAGCGTTATTTTATAGTAGGGCGTGGATAATCTCCATTTAGGGAGTTAGAACATTTAGAACCCATATATCTGTCATGCTGCAGGCATGCCATAGATTAATACATACATGTCAATTAATTTATGGGACTTTAACCCATATAATTTGCTACGCATTAGGCGTGCATAATATCAATATTGACATGTCAAAGGATTGTCCTTTCGGGACTTCAATCCACATCATTTGCTACGCAACAGGCGTGCATCATATTGATCACTGCTATACCCATATTTTGTTCTTATGGGACTTTAATCTGTGCAGTGTATTATCAATGTATCCAACTTGCAATCTGTAAAATTTGCGTTAATAATTCATGGATACATACAAGCCATTCTTTTGGAACGGACTTATCTCCCCATTTGGTTACCTTTCAAGATAAAATATCAAATAGGTATATAAGCATAAAATAACACAAGTATTGCTTACATCCTTAGGTGGGAGAAACTTTTCTCAAGTATCATTCAAGCTCATATCGGCCCAGTAAATATAATGTAGCGCTTGATGATCTAGTTATATCCTGCAAGAGCAAAATCACAACTCTTTTCTCTGTCAAAAACAAATAACCCTCAGAGTTAGGATCACTCCATGGATTCTTTCTTCAGATGTTCATTCTAAAGAAATAAAATCTCTTATGAACAGAGAGTTATAAAAAGAGAAAAAATAATGCAAAAAATAATGTGATATTGATTGCAAGAGAAGGTAAGCAATCAAGGAAGGAAGCTGGTGGGAGCAAACAACAAGCTCTCATTTCTTCTAGTTTAGAAGAACTTCCGGAGATTAGAGCATAAGGTTGCCTTCACAGTTCCCTGATGTGGCGGAAACGTGATCAGGGATAGTCTTGCTTCCTGAATGGATGATCAGAGATAGTCTTGCTTCTTGGGCATATTGAGTGCTTACTGATAAGAAAAATAAGTAGATATCGCATCACTAGGTATGGAGTAAACTGGATGTCTTCTGCAAAGAAAATTTCGTTAGTAACACATTTATACACAAATACAATGAATAGGTAGAACCGGTGAATTTCAAATTAACCATAGGAAAATTGCGAGATTCTCGGGATGCTTTTGAAAAAGTAGCTCCGTGAAATCCGTAAAGCAAGATCGGCTTTGAAAATAATACTTGAAAACGCCGAAAGTGCCGACAGGCATTATTAGAGGCCACGTGAAGTTTTGGACTCTGGGAAAGAAAAAGATAATATGAGGATTCGAGAAGATATTGGGGTCCTGAAAAACAGTAGCCATATTTCCTCCTATAGATATGGCCTTTGCAAAACTTGATTGGAGCAACTGCGTTTCAACTCAAATTTCTTCATTTTCTGAAACTTTAGTTTTCCTAAGACTTTCTTCTAAACCTTCTTAAAAAAATGGCTTCCTTCAGAAGCTTCCAGAACATAATGTAATTTTATAGATTTTACAGGGCCTGCACCTTCATTGCAGGTGGAAAAAATCTATCTGTTGTATGTTCCTGTAATAATAATTGCGCACATTCTTAAACTTGCACCTGTGGTTTTTACGTCTTTTCAAAATGACGGTTTGGAACCTTGTGCCTTATAGGTTCAAATAACCACATTGTCTCTCCTAAATTGCATGGTAGCCCGGAACTTTTGGCCTGGGCACAAACTCAGAATTTATTTGCCCTTTTCAAATGGACATGAAATGTGAATTGAGTAAAAGCCATGATAATATCGCAATATAGTAGTGAAGAGCATTAACTACTATATACCCACAACTTCAAGTTCAGGATCTCTCATATATTTGGATCCATGGGCTTCCGGCCCAGATATAACAAAATATGTGGGGAGCCTCAATTCATTATTTGAGGTTTATATTGATATTATCCATTTCGCGGTGTATTCTTAACAACCGGAATTCACAAAATATATTTCTTCCTTGAGGTGTCGATTATAACAAAATCGAACTTTAAATTCATCATCTTCTTATGCCAAAGAAATATGTGGCATACCACAATTTGCAATAATACCTCAAGGGGTGTCCATTTAATTGTTGGAACTTCAGGTTCTCAACACTGTTAAATTTTGAACTTCAGGCCAAAGCCACATATTCTCATGGTATGGACATTTTTACAATTTTCTGTACATATTTCGGGACTTCAAGCCCTTACATAATTGTCCATATTTTGAGGAACTTCTGGCATCTCATTTAATTGCTCATCCATGAGTTTAAGGAACTGTATATAGTGACGGTTTGTATATAGTGACGGTTTACCCAAAATGGTTCATATTTATGCATACGTCACTATTCATGTGAATAGTACTATTCATCAAGTCATGAATACGTATCTATTCATCTGCCAGTACAGTTATCATCAATGTGTACGACACCATGAAACTACAGGTTCCCTTTTGTATATAGTGACGGTTTACCCAAAATGGTTCATATTTATGCATACGTCACTATTCATGTGAATAGTACTATTCATCAAGTCATGAATACGTATCTATTCATCTGCCAGTACAGTTATCATCAATGTGTACGGCACTATGAACCAATACGGTACTGTTACATCATTAAGGAACTCTAGGTCCTTATTTACATGTCAGGGATCAAGGACCCTTAAGTCCGATCACATGTTTACAAATACAGTACCGGAGAGACTGCCAGCTCTCATATTAATATCATCATCAAGGATCTTCAAGTCCTGATGTAATTGTATGATGAGGATCAAGGAACTTCTGGTCCTGATCTGCATACTGTAAAAACTCATCATACAGCACAATTAATCCATAAAATAAATTGCTGATAAATAAATTACTGGTATGGACAATAAACCCACACCACACTTTAAATAAATGTAAATGTGCGGTAAAATAAATTCATAATTTAAATTGCTTGCTGTATGGACGTTAATCCCGCACCATACCTTAAATAAATTAAATAGCTTGCTGTATGGACGTTAATCCCGCACCATACCTTAAATAAAATTAAATGTGCGGTAAAGTAAACGTGCTTGTATGGGCACTAATTCTGCTCCATACATTTAAATAAAAGCAAAGGCGTGGACGATAAACCCGCACCACCCTTTAAATATTGTCGTATGGGTAATAAACCTACACCATACCATAAATAAAATAGATAAGCAAAGGCGTGGACGATAAACCCGCACCACCCTTTAAATATTATCGTATGGGTAATAAACCTACACCATACCATAAATAAAATAAATGTGGGAACAAAAACCACCACTAAAAATATAAGAAAGTGAAAATTACTGTAGGAAGCTTTTCCAACCCCCCTTTTTTTTTCTTCGTTGGAATCTTATCAACACCATGATTCATTAGTTTGAAAGCTAGACAAATTATGTTGGCTTTTCTTCTTTACATCAACATAATGGTTAGTAGTATAAATAATAGTGCAGCACAAAAATTATACCTGAGAGCTTCTCGTGCTGATAACGTGTTATAAAATGACCTGGAATATGTAAGAATATTGAGCTGCACGTAAAGTAGATGAGACACAGCATTTAACGAGGTTCGGCTATGCCTACGTCCTCGGAGAGCAGCAGCAGTAACTTTTCACTATATAAAATATATGGCTACAACTTTAGTGTTTACAACATGTGTGGCTCACTGAATTTTCTCTCTGCTCTCTCTCTCTTCACTCATTCACCCTCTTTCTTCCTTCTCTTCCTCTTGTCTCTTTCCCCTTCACTTTTTCCTCTTCTTTGTTTCTTTCCGTTTCCCTTTCTCTTCTTTTCTCTTTTCCCTTATTTCTTTCCTCTTTTCTCTTCTCTCTTTCCTCTCTTCTTTCTTTCCTCTTCTTTGTTTCTTTCCTCTTCTTTTTCCGTTTCTCCCTTTCTCTTCTTTTCTTCTCATTTCTTTCACTTTGCAGGTTGCCTATTTATAGGCAGATTGGTGCAACTCTCGTGAGTGTGCAGTCAGAAAAAGTTGCCGACAAACTCTACCCAAAGTCTCCAAATGAATAGTTAGTGGGCTCCACACAAAAACTTTACAACAGTCTTGATCATGTTAGACCCTTTTTGATTTCTTCAACTCATTTGTTTTTTTTTTCTTGGGAAAATGTAGGAGGGTCGACATGTTACACTTATCGACAATTGGAACAACATGCATATGCACAGGAATAAAGGCGTATGGATCAATGAAGTTGCTGAGAATAAGGGGGTAAATGGTAAATTTTCCTATACTTTTAGTAAGCTACATGTTCAACTTATTTTTTTATGTTTTATGTTTGACTTTTACTACACACAACTAGCACTTCCTTTTTTAGAAGAAAAATGAAAGCAGCAATGAGAAATGTACACTTCAGTAGGAGTCTGCGATTTCAAGCAACCCTTCTGAACCAAATCTCAGTTTTAGATGTGCACCAATTGAGGATTATGACTGTTTACACCATTCAAAACTAAAATAAACGGGCACCAAGGTTGACACGCTTTCTCCCCCTGCTCAAGTACCCCAAAGGTACACACAGATAAAACCTTAGAAGGAGAGTGACGTCAACACCTTTTAACAAGTCAAAGGAAAACACTCTTTTGAAGCGGCAACCACCTGCCGAAGCTCCCGATTGCCGAACCTAATTTCCAGGAACACGTGTCACTTCCATAGATGCTTGCACAAAGTCCCACATCGAAACTTTGTGCAATACTCCCATTTTCACTTCCCTATAAATAGGGAACAGTGCCCAAGTAAAAAGGGGTACTATTTTCTCACATTTACTGTTATTCTGCCAAAATTACAACACATAGCTGACTTAAGCATCGGAGAGCCTTCGGCAATCACCACACCGGTGTCCGAAACTTGACGACTACTTCTTCCTCCATGTCTTCTGCAGGTTCTTCTAACTCTGAAGGTCCTCACCTTCTTCCCTGCTGAAGATCCAGCACTTCTCTACCAAAATTGACCATCCCCAAAAAGAGCATCAACAGTTTGGCACCGTCTGTGGGAATCGACCTCTGAATCCCACTTCCCTCTACCAGCCCACTAGCTCCCTCTCTCATCAAGCCCCCTCACCTCTTCCACTCCCCACACTCTGCTATGTCGAGCGAGGCCAGCCTCGATACCCAGCGCCACACCCCCCCGTGGAGATTCCTCCCAAAAGAAACCTTCAGCGGAGGGGAATCTCCAGGCAGAGGTGGAGCGCCTCCACGCCAGTGTGGCCAAGATGACGAAGAACTACGAACACCTTCGTACCAAGAATGTCGAATTGAAGCACGACTGTCGAGCCTTGAAGCGCAACTAGAAAAAGACTCACCACCAGGGCGTCCAGTAGGATCTTACCCAGGGTGTTGAACACACCCAACCGAACCAGCTAGTGATCTCAAGTCTAGTCCTGACAAGGCCAAAGGCCACCTTCATCCAGAGACGACTAAATCACAGCTCCTCCACATCTCCCAAACGAAAGATTGACCCCATGTTCCGACTAAGATCTACAAAGATTACAGGGACCATATCTTGAAGCTTCAGCCAAAGCCTATCCATGTTCCTGTCGACCTCGATGACCCATGGATGGCATACTAGGCCCCCTACCGAAGCCTACCCACTTACCCACCGAGGAGGGAGCGGGGGACTCGGATGACTAGGAACCTTATCACCTCGAAGACTGAGAGTTTTACCATACCGAAGAGTTTAAGGAGTAGGAAGCTTACCCAACCCCTACCCACCCACACCCTAAGCCTTCGGCACCCGGTCTTCTCCCTCATGCTGACCCGGCCATGAGGCTTCTCTTTGAGAAGGTCCGACTTCTTGAAAGTGAACAGCGTCCCAGCCATCAGCCCCTCTGGATGAAACCACACCCTAGCCCCTTCACTGAAAGTATCCTCAACTATCGTCAAGAGAAGGATATTCAGCCACTCCGCATTGCCTTCTACATGGGCAAGGAGAATCCCCTCACCCACATCCACTCTTTTCAATCCGGCCTCGAATGTAAGGGTCTCAACGACGAAGGCATGTGCCTCATTTTCCCCTTTACCCTCAGCGGTGCTGCTCTAAATTTGTTCTATTGGCTGAACCCTCGCACTATCAACTCCTTCGATAGCTTGAAGCAAACCATCCTCGACCATTTGATGATCCAGACTGATCGCTTATACTTCGTGGACGATCTGTATATGTTTCGACAGGGTGAGGACGAACCCCTACGGCAATATGCCGCCCGCTTCAGCCACGAGTATTCTCGCTACCCAGAGACAAACGACCAAGCTGCTTACGGAGCCTTCAAAAGTGGTCTTCGTGAATCCAACTCTTGTTATCTCATCCATAGCAACCCATGGAACAGTTAGGCCAAACTTATGAAGTAGGTAGCAATCCATGCGAAGGCCGAATACATTAACTCCAAGCGTGGCCCATCCAACTCGTCACGGAGCACTTTTGGTGATCCTCCACCTGCTTCAGCACCTACCCCAGCCAAACCTCACCATTCCGCTCATGCCCCCGATAATTAGAATCCTCAGCATCTAAAGAGGAAGGATGGCTACCAGTACACCTTCAGCAATAGGAAGCAAGGCCAACACCGTAACCACCATCAATCCGGCGGCAACAACCCTTCAAGGACAAATGGTCGTGCCCCGCTCCCCTTCAAGCCCAAGCCCAGGTTCGAAGTATTCACCACCCTCAACACCACTTACAAAAACGTCCTGGTCCATGAGGCACCCATTATACCTAAACCTCCCCCCCCCCCCCCCTCCGAAGACCAACCAACAAGCCCATGCTGAATACAGGCGTCTTCTGTTGTTTTCACCAATTTACTGGCCTATGTTAATGGTTCCTCCAACGCCCAGGGTTGTGAGGCGACCCTCTTCCTTATCTTCCCAGATAAAGTCATCCTCGGGTACGCCCTCTGCTTCAAATTCCACGCCTCCAACAATGTTGTTGAGTATGAAGCACTCTTAGCCGGCCTTCGGGCTTGCCAAAGAGATGAGCGCTAAACAAATCCAAATGTTCAGCGATTCACAACTCGTCGTTCATCAAGTCAACCAAGATTTCAGCGCCAAACACACTTCCATGATGGCATACCTATAGCATACCTATCACCTGCTGACAACTTTTGATCCTTGACTTTTGCTTATCTCTATCATCACATGTTTTCATTTTTGTCAACACAATTGATACCAAAGAAAATATGTCTAATATCATAGACAAATCAAGGCAACCTTGCCGCATGGCAAGGCAAAATGTTTATACAAAACAAAAATAACACATCACTGTTCCAAAAATAGACAAAATACATAAAGCAGGAAAAGCCTTCAAGCCTCGGCAGGCGGTGCATCCATGGCAACAGGCTCAGGGGAGTAGTGATGGTCTCCTCAACTTCGCCAAGGTCTCCTCCTAGTGAATCTGCTCATCCACCAACCGGTCTAGGATATAACTGTTTAACTCCTTTGAAGTTCGGTATGACTCGACAGCTTCGGCTCGGGTAGTAGCTATTTCCTTAGCCTTCTTCTGTTCGGCCTCGGTGAGAGCCCGCTCAGAAGACGTCAACCTCTTCTTCAGCTCATCCATCTACCTTGCAAGGGCCGCCTTTTGCAAATCAAGGCATTCCTCTCCCGGATAGTCTCTTGCGCCTCCGCTATCTTACCCTTGGCCATCTCCTCGTTCCTCTTCATTCTTTCGATCTCCTTATCTGCCTTAGCTAGATTGACGTACATCTCGCCAAAGGCCTACAAAACAAAGCTTTGTCAATTCAAGAAAAATCAACATAACAAATAAGAAATTTTTACAAAGACATAACTTACATAGGCAGGCGTGAGGATCGTATTTTGCACTCGTTCTGCAAATGAGGAGGTCTGCGTCCTCGTCAAGGCCTCGGGGTCACTCTTAACGCCTTTCAAGAAGACGTTGACTAAGGGCACCTCCTGTCGGTGCATGGCCAAGCTCACCTCCTTTTTTTGCCGAAGCAACCCGCCGAAGTCAACCGCCTTCATCCCCTCAACAAAGACCTCCTCCATACCAAAGGGAAGCTTCGGCAGTGCTCGAAGATCAAAGGGCAGAAGCCTCGGTTCCGTCCCCTATGATGGGCCTCATCCAAAGCCTTCCTCTTCCTAGCCAAGGCTTCGAAGATAAGCCCCTAATCATCATCTTGAGGACGTTTTCCCGTAGCCTACCTACCACCTCCTTCTTGGCTTTTTTCGCTTGAGACGCCTTGTCCTTTTCTCTCTTCTCCTTCAGCCGCATCTGCTTCTCTGCTTCGTCAATGTGCACGACTACCTTCGTCACTCCTTTTACAACACCTGCCACTACACATCAAAAAGCCGAGTTAGTCACAACCATAAAAAGCAAAAAAGATGAAGCAGAAGAAGACAAAAAACCACAATATTTCAAACACTTACTCCCTTGCAAAAGTCCCGACTCCAGAAGATTATTCGGTATGACTAAGTTTCGGTATTCCTGACAGTCTCCGATAGCAGCAATCTCACCTTCCCAACTTCGCCTTCATTCTCCTTTGAGATAGACCCCCACATCATCGAACCTGCAACAAAGTTTAGATACCACTCAAACCTCTGTACTCACAATAGCAAACAACAATGGAGACCTAAGAGTGAAAACGGTTAAAACACAACAAAACAACAATCAGTCTTGAAAAAGGGGACCCCGGACTTGTAGACTTGAAATGGCTAGGAATGTGTTTAGCAACGATCTTCCCCGACGGACACTCGCAGTCACCATAGGCTAGACACCATATGTTACTCCAAGATTTTTGAGAAGAAGGCAAGTGACTAATGAAGTAACTTCTCTCTTTCGCCTTTCGGCAATTGGCTTGCACCCAGCCAAAGTTGCCATGTTGCCTAGAAACTGAATAAAGAGACATGAACTGCTCAAACGTTGGCTCCCCCAATCCTGCCAACCATTAAGCAATTTTTTTCCATGCAGTAAAATCCAGAAGTTGGGATTATATTGCCCCGGCTCATACCCCAGTTTGGCCAACATCATCTGCACCCACGGATGAAGTGGTAGTCTGAAGCCATGGTTATACATATCTGTAAATATGAGCACACATCCTTCTAGAGGATATCTCACCACATTCGTCGCAGTCTGTATCCTCAAATCCACCGAAGTTGGGACATTATAATCTGACCGAATCTCCGCCAGTTTTCCCTCTGTCATTGTATTCTTCCTCGGCAACGGGACACCAACCCGTACTTCCAACCCCTCCGAAGAAGAAGCTACGGCTACCTCCACATACCATGATGGTCCTGCCTAACTACTTGAGCCCACCTCTGGTGTCTAAGGCATGGCCCAATTCTGATCAACCACACCTTTAACACACTATAATTCCTCTGCATATCCCTATACTCAGCCTCCCGAGAATCCACTGAAGGCTCCCTCCCCTCACCCTTGAGCCCTACCATCCTACTCTCTTTCACACCTTCTACCACATACTCTGACTGGGAACTCTCACCTTCATAACATACGTACAGGCTCAGCTCATCACTGTCGGTATCTTCCCCACCAAAGGCAGGGGGTCCTGACTTTCTCTACCCGAGCTCTCTGACATATACAATATGCAGAAACAAGAAAAAGGAACTAATCCATATGCAAGAAGGATCGAAACACAAAAATGCAAATAAGGATGGCACACCTACATGCTCTTTGCACTACGAAGGATATTCAACAAGTTCATATCCATATTCAATATGTTCACCCCAATGTTCAACATATTCATACCAAACAAGACAATTCAATCCAAAAATTCAAGAGAAACGAGCTCTAACCTTGTTTGCACCACCACAGAATGGCTGCCAGAAATCATTTTGACCACCGCACCACCACAAAGGATCACCTCGAAAATCTCCTTTTCTCCTCCTCACTTTTCCCAAATTTTTCTCTCAAAAATCTCAAGTGTTTTACCTTCTTCACCCAAAACTTCTATTTATAAGGACTCAAAAATACCGATGCCTCGAGTTACGCAAAAACTTTAGCACCGTTTTACCTTCCCTCTCAAATTTTGAAAACCTTCTCCAAAATTCAAAAAGAAATTCAAAAAAAAAAAAAGGTGGTTCAAACCAGCCTTGCAGAAAGGCAAGGTCCGTGCAGAAGGAAATGGGGCTCACGAAAAGTACTTACAACATCACCCCTACCGAAGCAGCCTCCCTTCGTGCCACAACCTAGGCCCCCCTTCATGCACAGCCCACACCGAATCGCCAAAACCGCAGCCTCACGAATTTCTCAGCAACACCTTGCCGAAGGTACAAACTGCACACTATGCCTCGTGAATTTTTCAGCCACAAACCGCACTCCTCCTTTCAAATCGTGCTGAAGGTGGGCAAGGAGGCTTCAAGATTTTCTTCCCAAATCAACCCTGCCATTCAGTAGGGCCTCTACTGTTGAACTGTTGGGCTCGAAAACAAAGCAAATCATTTCCAGATCACCCTTCAATGCCGAACTGTTGGGCTCGAAAAGAAAACCTGCCATACCGAAACCGGGTGTGCTTGGGAAAACTACTGAACGATAGGGCCAAGGCTTCACGAATAATCCTCCTAACCACCCTTGCAGAATGGCTGCGATGATGAACGCTGCAGAGACTTGGTTACCGACGATTCACGAACAGTGCAAGGAGGACTCACTTCCCTTCTTCCAAAATCCCTTGCGCACGTCCTTTTGAAGCTATTGCCGAAGCCCATGCCCCAGCCTTGCTGAAGCTTTATTGAAGCCAAACTCAAATCCTTGCCAAAACCCACGAGGCCCAGCCCCTTGCCAAAAGTAGAGCCAAGGCCAAGCCTTGGCCTCTTTGCCGAACGGCAAGGCCCGTGTCATAAGCCCTAAGGGCTCACAAAAATTTTCCCCTTGTTGAAGCTTGAGACAAACCCCAAGCCCACCACGCCCCTTCCCTTTGCCGAAGCTTGAGTCAAGCCAAGCCCAAGCCCCACCATCATTCCTTGCCGAATGGTAGGGACTGCCAAAGGCCCAAAGGGCAAGCAAAAAACCTTCTGGTGGCCACACCTCGTGCCTAAGCCCAGACCTACCTTAGCTCCTTACTGAATGACAAGGATCATGCCAAGGGTCTAAAGGCCTCAAAATTTCTCTTGATGACACTAAGGTCACGCCATAGGCCCTCCTCGGCTCCATGCCGAAGGCCCAGCACTCTTTAAAAACCTCTCAAAGGCTCGTAGCAATCTCTGGCTCCGAAGCTTGACCATTGCTTCTTCTCCTTGTCTTCTGCAGGTTCTCCAAATTCCGAAGGTCCTCACCTTCTCCCTTGCTAAAAATCCAATACTCCTCTATCTAAGTTGACCCTCCCAAAAAGAGCATAAACAATGACTAAAGAATTTGGGATTAGATATGGTAAGAGGATACATAGATTGGGCTCGAATCTTCAAGTGGAAACTAGTTCTCGCTCTACAAGTAGATATGGCAAAAACTATGTGACTGAAGATGAGAGATATAATAAGCTCTCAGAAACTATGGAGAAACTTTTTGACATCATTAAGCAGCTGCAAGATGGGATTAATGACAGATCTAAGAAGAAGCGTAAACGCAACAGTAAGTGCAATGGTAAGGGACCTTGGCTCCGACTGGATTCTTCTTATTCAGATTCTAATGATTCTACAACTAATCACGGTGATAACTTACAAGGTACTAATGATGGTGTGTATACTAGTCTTGAAGATATTGGTCATGGTCATTAGGTAGGTTTTAAACCTTTTGGTTGTTTTGGGTGTGGATGACCTTGGTGATTTTGTGACTTTGATGGATTCAAATCCCACAATCTGACTTTGGTATGTGGTTTTTATTTCAAATCAAAGATATGTGTGATCAAGAATACGATTTGTAACTTTGGGCAGATTCACCATACTTTTGACTAGTAAGTATGATTGTGATCACACACATTGCTCATCCATATATTAAGTAGTATATAAACTTAGCTGAAATTTTATGTAGGCTTTGGTATGAATGGATGCATATGTTTATGTTGCTTGTGGCAACTGTTCCTAAGACTTAAAGAGATGAAGAAGTACTTTTGTGTGTTTTTGAAGGAAAGTGGAGGTACATGTGTAAGTTGTAACTTTTATTTATATTTTATATGTCTTAGTAGACATGACTTTGATCTCAGGTGCTATGACTATGGTGATTTTGTTAATTATGCCATGTCACTATATTTTCCTTATGAATCCCTTTTGCTTTTAAAAAGAAAATGTTGCATGGAGTATGATATGTTTTTATGGTGATATATATTATGTACTTTGTAGAATTTTTAGTTGGGGAAGTCTTATATATGGTAATTTTATTTGTGACATTTAATAAAAGTTTTATAAAAACTATATTAATTTAATTATGAAAAAAGAAAAAAAAACATATTATTAATATTCAATCAAATATATTTTTTTAGTTTTTTAAAAAATTTTAAAAACCTCAAAATCAACATCCTTGGCGACAAAATAATTCAATATTTGAGACAAAAACTTGGAAGTAGACAGATTTTCCTGACCAAAGCTTTTATTATAAGCGACCAAAAATATTGACATTAAATATAAACCAAGACCAAATTTTTATTTGGTTGCCAATAAACATAACTTTAGAGACCAAACTTTTACACTTTTGGAGACCCAAACTGTAGGACACCAATGGTAATTTATCAATTTTGCATGCCAAAGAAGCAAGGGATTGATGACGAAATTATGAGAAATGGGCGACGAGAACTATTGGTTGCTTATTAGTATCAACGACCAAAATAGTTTTTTTGTCGTTGTTTCTAGTATCTATGACGACCATTCTACGAAGGCTAGATTGCGACGAAAGTTTCGTTGGGAATATTTATCAGCGACTAAAACCATACATTAGGCGACGAAATATGTTTGGTCGCCAAAAGGTTTTTTCCTTGTAGTGATCCATATCAAAAAACCAAAAAATTTAGACTGTTGTCTTTGATAAATAATTAAAAATCAAAATCAAAACAAAAACAGTGTATGTTCTACCACCAGACTCAAGAACTAATTAAAGTAGCAAACAAAAATTGTCTTTATATAAGCCAAAAGTTTCAATTTGTTAATTTTTCGATAAATCTTGAAGAATATTTAAATTTTCCATGGAAACAAAGTTTGAGCAAGCAATGATTTCTCCACTCTATTAGTGTTTAAGCAAGCTCAGACCCTACAATCAATGTTTCTCACAAAGTTTGACTAACCAAACATAGAAACTATAGGGTTAAAGCTCTTACCTTGCAAATCCAAGTATGTAGACAGAGAGGGTTTTAATAATTGAGGGTATTTCCTAAAGATTTATGATATCTTGGAAGAAGAATCCAATGGCTTTTTCCTCCAACCAAATCCAAGGGTATCGATGCAAAAATCGAGAGGAAGAGGAGGAGACGCCGCTTTGTTTTCATCGCTTCTTCATACACGGCTCTTCACGCTTCGAGTCTGTTTTCATTGTTAAGTGAGTTTTGACTTTCGTTTCAACAAAAAAAAAAATTAAAGGTTAAGTGGGCCAGGCTCGAGCCATGCTTGAAGCAGGCTCGGGCCAAGCTAGGTCCATGTTGGGCTAGGGGTTGGCCCGGTCCATGTCTGGCTAAGGGCCGGCCTGGTCCATTATACCTAATTTTTGGATCCCGGCCAGGCCCAAGCTTTCGTCATGTCCCGAGCATGGCCCACTAATATTAGTGCTCTTGCGGTGTTGTGCCCTATTTAAATGGGCTGGGCTCGTGCCTTGCTAGGCCAGCTCATCCTATTTGGCACCTCTAGTTTGTATGATAACATTGTAATGAAATGTAATTTATGCCCTAGCTATAATGAAATGTAATTTATGCATTAACATTGTCAAAATGCACAAGTTCCAATCTCAAGTTTCAAGTCTCAAAATACATACATTGCAATCTGTAATACACTCAAAATACATATGTTCCAATCTCAATTCTCAAAATACATAAGCACTAATCTCAATTCTGAAAATAAGTTCCAATCTCAAACCCAAGTCACAATTATGACAAGTTCCCATCTCAAAATACATCAATTCCCATTTAAAAATATACCATTTTAGAGTTGAACATAATTCTTCCCATCTCAAAATGCAAAACATAACTAAACAAAAACTAAAACTGTGATCCAAATATCTTCTGCCTTCACTTGTTTTTGCATAATTGTTTTCTCTTTCTGCCTCTAGTTATGGGTTGACTTGATCTTTCTCCATGGGTACTTGTTACTTGGCTAGCCTACATAACTCAAATGTGCATTTCATGCAAGTTGATACTTAGAACCACCACATGTGCAGTTAAATGAATCCCACATTGATTATTACTAACCTGGGTAGATGCCTTTATTGAATTGGTGGATATGGACCTTCTTATCCTCATTGCAATTGGTTCAGTTGGTGGGTTTTTTGTCTGTAAACATCAAGGCAATTTTATAAGTCAAAGTAACCATACAAGCATAGCTTATAAATGAAGAGACTAAGGTTTAGAGACTTACATGAGTTGCTTCTTTATTTGTCTTGTTACCCTTTGCAGCTTTTCTTTTTCCTTTTCCTTTTCTTTTCCCCTTGGAGACAGATGCTTCTCCGGTTTTCTTCTTTTGATTTGGAGGCAGATGTCTACGATGAGTCTTGGTGTTGTTATCTTCTTCTCCACAGTGGCTGCACCTCATAGCAATGCCCTGTTTTCCAAGCCATTTCTTCCCACATTTGGCAGTTTTCTCCTCAGGCTCCTTTCTTCTTAGTTTCCTTAGTCTTCCTGGTTGTCCACTATATAAAGATGGCTTAATAGCTTCATGCTCAGACCTGCCCCATAGATTTGGACCATTGATTGGTTGTATAAGGTTATCATAGGCTCCAAGGTAGGTTGCTGTGCTATAACATGAATTGACATACTCCTCAATTGGTTTACACCTTTGTATTGTACTACAACAATACCATGAGGACATGATAAACCAGACAAGTCCCACTCCCTACAAGAACATGTGTGTCTGTCTAAGTCCACCACATATTGATCTCTTTTTCCACCATCCACCTGAAATTTAGAGCCTCCTGACCACATCACAGTGCATTGCCCAGCTATAACTTTTTTATCTTGCAATAGCTTAAAAATCTTAGGGAATATTTCATAAGAACAACTCATCATCTTGCTCCTTTTGGATGTGATTCTACTCATCAGTAGAATTCTTATCATCTCACTAAAGTGATGATTGGCTTATCTCTTGTAGCCTTAATTGTGTTGTTGAATGACTCACACAAGTTGTTGATGAGCATGTCACATTTAACTCCTGAGTTGAAGTGGGATTTAGACCACTATTGTGGAGGCTTAGACACTAGCCACTCCTAGGCCCTAACATCAACAGTCTTTGGATGATCCATTACCTTTTGATATTGTTGAACTGTAGTGGCTCTTGCACAACCCCAGTAGCTATCCTTGAGTGCCTTGCCCTTGTACAGTTTGATGTAGCTGCTAAATAGATTCTTAGCACAAAAATGATGCTCAGCATTAGGTACTACATCTTCAAATGCTCCAAGCAATCCTTTTTGCCTTTCTGAAACACTGCATTCTTGCCATTGAAATCACACTTAATTTTCATAATAGTTCCTGGATTAGCTCTCTTCACTTCTTCATAATAATCCCATAGCCTGCTATATTGTGAATCCATAGTCATCCTTTTTACTCTATAACACTTCATGTGTGATACACCAACCACCCATTCCTTATAAGCAGCATCCACAAGTGACTTTGGTGGGATTTGAGGGCGATGAATATGTCAATTATCCATTTGGTGGTGGCTTGTTTATTCTCCTAAACTCTGGTACAAATATGGTTGGGATTGTAAATCTTCACAACTAAGGTCCTATCCACAGAACTCTTAGCAAATACATAAATCTGCCATAGACATGGCTTTGTCTTACACGGAATCTTTAGTTTGTATCTCTCATTCCTCTTATAGGTGACATCTTTCCCATGCTTCAAGCAGTGTGCTTTGATTTCCTTTCTAAGCACATGACAATCAGAAAACATCAATCCTAACTCAAACTATAGATCGTGCTTGTCTGTCTCTGAATTGTATTCTGTGAACCTCTTTGACTCTCTATCTTCCTCCCCATCTAATATAGCCCTGAGCTCAACATTAATATGGTCACCTTCCTCAATATCTTCTAGTGGCTTAAATTCATTGCCAAAAAACCCCTCCAAGCCATTCCTAGATTGCGGCATATTTACACCTTGTTCATGCCCACTTGCACCTTGCTCATGCCCACTTGTACCTGCTCATGCCTATTTGCACCTTGCTCAAGCCCATTTGCAGGGTCCTTATGCTCATTTGCAGGTTCTTAAGTCTCATTTGCATCTTCAGTTTGGGCCTCATATGCAATCTGCCCTTATTTCTTTGTGCATCAAAAACCTCCAAGCCAATCATCTCCTGGTAAGGTATTTAGGTCAATATCATCATTCTCATGCATTACATAGCCAGTATCAACCAATTCTGAGTCATCAAAAGGATAACCATCATATGAATTAGAAGAATTAGATGCTTATATTACAACTGCCTTTCCTATCCTAATTGTTCTCCTCTCCCTTACCAATGCCTCCTCATCTCAGTCATATTTCCAGCCTCAAAGGCAGTTTCAACTCCAGTCACCACTCCATTCTCAAACCCAGATTCAACTCCACTTGGTATAATTGCTAGGGGATTGTCCTCATTTATTTCCTCAATTTCCACTTTAGACTTCGTAATTGTATCCACCTTTGAAACACTGGATTGGGATGCTTGACTTTTTAGGAACTCTTCAACGTCACAGTTTACATGCTCTAGATATATCTCAAACTCTCTAAATTCAGGAACTAATGCACACATATCTATAACACTTCATCATACTGAAGCAAGGTGGGAGAGTCTGAAGACCCATGTAACTTATAATGGTATAGTATAATTCCCTCCAGATAACCCAATTCCTTAACCATAGAACCTATTTCAACCATAGAAAATCTGTCCTTACCAACGTAATCAAAAAAGGCAATATCACTACCAACATAAAACTTGTCACTCTATCTACCCCCATGATACATGGTGACTGTGAACATATCAAGATCGTCTAAAAATACCAAAATGCACATGTAATCAGATAGGAAATATAGTATAGTATTCATTGGGACCACATAGTTCATTGCATTTACTATACAAAGTGGCAAAGACCCACCTTTTAGTACACACCCCGATCACAACTCATAAAAGGAAACAACATAAACAAATGGGAAAACCCCAAACCAGCAAAGCAAACCCTAAAAGGGTAAACTATAAAAGCACAAAACACAAGAGCACCACGCCGATAAACAAAACCCAAAACAAGGCCCCATCATTCGGAACTTATAAATAATACCCCCAATTGCAAAAGTAGGGTGCGAAACTTACCGTACTTTGGTCTCACCGTTTGTCGAGGTTTGCTACACCAAGCCATCACCGATAACAACTCAGACTTTCAAGATTTTATTCCTTTAACCTCTTCAATCCACAAGAATCAAAGGCTTTTGGCAGTGGAAAAAAAAAAAGTTCTTTTTTCTGCACTATGAAATAGTTTTGTTTTTTGTTCAGATTTGGGTTCAATTTGGGGAAAAGGGCTTCATCGTCGTCTTGGGGAATGCATCGATTCCTTCTACATTTGAGCATAAATCAGACATGGCAAGTTGGGTTTTGAGCAGCTTATGGTGACCATTCAAAATGATTCGTATCAAACAAAATATCAATGTCAAACAGTGCCACATCATCACTTAATGAGGCTCGTGATGGACTAAGTAACAGAGGGTATCTTATGAAAGGTCTCCATAAGTTCAGGTACCAGTCAAACAGGTTTTTAAAGGTTGGGTACAAATTTGAAATTTCCCCCACAGTTTGGGTGGTTTATTGTAGTTAACCCTAAAAAGAAATTAGAACTCGCTTGTTAATTATTCTGGAAAAAAAGGGGTTTGTGCTAAAATAGTCATTTTTCACAATTTTTATTAGGAGCCGATTTTCTCACTCCTCTTTTGTCCATTTACACTCCTTTTGTTAGAAATTGTAAGTTCCCACTACTTTTTTTATCCACTTACACTCCCTTGTATGTCACACACGCAACAATAAAAAAAATTCTAATTTTTGTGGCTAACGCCAGCCTGTTGTCAGCCTTGCTTTCCCCTAACGGATAGAAGCCACACATGGCACTTCCTAGGGTATCCGATCCATTCTTTCTACTCCAATCCAACAGTTGCCAAATTTTATGTAAAAGAATTGAAAAAATTTGGAAAAAATACCAAAAAATTATGAAATTTATTATAAAAATACCTACCAATATTATTCACTTTCCACACTAAAATCTTTAAACAAATTCTTTGCCTTCCTATATTATTCACTTTCCACACCAAATTTTCTACTACTAAATTTCATTTATGTAAAAATACAAATGGCCTCTTCCATAGAAGCCAGAGGATCTTGGACAACAACGGAAGATGTTTTGTTGTGTGAATGTTGGGTCCAAGTTGGTCATTGCCCGATCACAGGCAATGAGATGAAGTTCTCTCATATGTGAAGAAAAACTCATGCCAAATTTTGTGAAAGATCGAGCTCAACTCGTACGGAAATGGCCTTGGCTAATAGGTGGAAAATTTTGAATAAAGAGTTAGGGAAATGGAGAGATGCATTGGCAAAAGTGAGGGACAACGTTTGGAGTGGCGAAAATCTTGGCAACATGGTACATTTTTTGTAATTGCCATTTTATTAAATTTAATGTCATATATTTTAGAAATTTTCTTGCATTTTCAATTTGTTTTTTATTATAGATTATGCAAGTACAAATGTGGTTCGGTATCATTGGCCAAGGTAAAAAATCTTTCAACAATAACCAATGTTGGAAGGTTGTAAGAATTGTTTGAGATTCAAAATTATTCCCATAGGTCCGAATGGTGTGTTGAATGAGACTCCGTTCTACAATTCACACTACTACAATTTTGTTAAACTACGACATCCAATAGATAACCTTTATATAAAAACTGTCGTAGTATTTCAAAAGACGACAAATGTTATAAAACCGTCGTTTTAAGGTACCTAATACACCGATTTATTGAGTTGATTTTTAAAATTACGACGATACCTTACTAGGACCGTCGTGTTTTTAGGAGGCGCTAAACGAAAATTCACTTTAAGTTCGCAAGCACGGAGCTTTTCAAAAAACCCTTGCTCACTCAAAACACTATACTGTCTCAAATTCTCTCATGAACCTTTTAGAAAACCCTCTCCCTCATATCAATGAAGCACATCTCCCTCTCGCCGTCCACTGAACTAGCCAAGATCGACATCTCCTTTACGCCATTTAGGACACTGAGTTCGCCGAGATCACCATCTCCATCGCGTTGTTTAGTCCACCAAGCTCGCTACGTTCGCCATCTCCCTCGTGCTTCCCATGGCAGTTACCCTTAGCCCTCAAATGGATTCCCATCTTCCATTTTACGAGCTTTAGATTAGATCTTCCTCCTTATAGACCAAAAAGGTACGAAGCTACTTTTCTAGGGTTAGCTTAGGATTCTTCTGATTTGATTTCAATTTTTATTTTTTCTTGTTTATGATGGTTGTTTATTTGAGATATAGGGTTACGATTTGTTTGTTCTTTAATTTCGGTGCAAATTGATGTATGTTTTTGTGGTTAGATCTGACTTGATTTAAGCTGTATATAGTTCAGTAGTTGCATTTTTAACCTTTTTGCTTTTATTTTGTTCAAAAATTCTAGTTCATATGTTTTTTTTGTACCTTTTAGTGTTTTGTTGTCGAGTTGCAGGGCCTGGAAAGTGGCCCTAGTTTTAAGATTATGCAATTAGATGAGTTTCTTGTTTGGCTTGAAATCCTAACCATGATTTTGGGAGGCTAAACATGTGTCAAAAAAATACAAGATTATGATAAGACTATCCATTTGTGTAAAATGATTGGTACTAAATGGGGCTCTACTTAGAACTCAGTGATAATCTTAAATTTAACTTGGGTTTTGAATTTCTCTTGTGTTTGCAATTAAATTTCTTGTTTTTATTTCTGGATGTGCCTTGTGCAGGTTTTACATTTGCAAACGCACATGTCAACGCTATCCATGAACTCTCAGTTGTAATGTCAATTGATTTCTCTAAGACAGTCAATGAAGTCCACCGAAGCTTGAGTGATCACTCCTCTGCTCATTTTAAGAACTCTTAGGTTTTACATTTGACTTACCATTTGGCTCTCATCATGACTGTCTAATTTGTTAATTTGGCATCTGCATATTTGTTAAAATCATCGTCTATGAAGTAATTAGGTGATGACATAACTAGATACTTGCTACATTTGTTAAATCAACTCCTATTTCTGCCTTTCCCCCATCAAGTTGAAACCATGGTTGATTGTCTTACTGCCCCATGGTACAACAACTACAAGTATCATTACATGGAATTCAACAAGTAATTCTCTAATGCATAATTTCTGATTTAACAAAATCTCTGCTCCCTGAAACCAATAAAGAAAAAGTTATGTTGGTTAAAAAATTCCTAAGCTCCTCTAGCTTTTGTGGATCAACTGAATTGGTATGAGTAAATGAAATTTTGTCGGAAAATATTCCTAAATAGTTGAGATGACAAATGATACTAAAAGCACACACTATTTTGGCATTTGTACTTAGTATCTTCAGCATTGGAGCATGAGTATCTGGTTTTTTATTTGGCACCATATGGATTCAATTGTTAGACTTATAATCTGAATTCAATGTTATTATCTCCCTTGTTTCACTTGTATATGTTTAGCTAGTACTGGAATAGTTTATGTGAGGTGGATGGGGTAAGAATTATGGTCTAAGCTTTTGATATGCTAACTTTTCTAAGCAGCTGCTTTTTCTTAGTTATGATTGCGTGGCTACTTTTTCCCCAGTTAGGCTAAGTCATTGCCTTGTCTATTGTAACGATCCACTAAAGTGATGTAACTTTGGAAGTTATGGTCAGATTTTCTTCAATTCTGTTGACGTATTTCAAGTCCTGGCTCTTAAAGGATCTTATCATGGTGTTATACATGCTTCCTCCAACAACCATGGTATGAATTTTCTATCACAGGAGACTTGAAATATTCCAAATCTGTATACTTATATCTCAACTTTTGGAGTTAATCAACATCCAATAGAGAATATAGTACTCTTTTACTCCAGGTTTTCATTATTCTATTGATCTATGATTCTCATTGTTTCAAGTTAAGTAATTATATTAGGTAGCACTACATTAATAATCCTTTCATTATTGGTAATGTTATATGGATTGTATATCTCACTATTAAATTATTTTGGCTTGTTAAGCAGTTTCCTAGGTCATGGAAGTGATTCTAACGAAGCTACTCCTAGTGGTAAAAGTTGAAGAAATGCAAAGGAAAATTGGTGATGATGAATGTATAGCTCTATATACATATGGGTAACTTGACTTGAAGGATAATTAAGTATATGAATTTTGGTGTATTTATTGTAATTAGGCTGCATCTTGCAGCTAGCGGCCTAGAGACTTTCATTTTTTAGATTTTATTTTGTTCTATTGTACTCTTGATATTCTATTTATGAAAGAAACATTGTTTGGGTATATATATGTATGGCGTGGGTAATAGCATGTTTGAGTATATATTTCTAATACCATTGGAAACAACAACAAAAAAACTAAAATGTAAAATTACGATAAGTTTTATAGTTAATAACCGCCATCTTAGAGTTAATAGACGATAAACCGTCATCTTTACATCTTTACATTTTTCAAACAAACGACGTCCGCTACATATAAAGACGACGGTTCTTTCAGAAACATTGTTGTCTTTATATCTAATAGACGAGGTTCTTTCAGGAAAAAAAAAACTATCGTCTTTACATCTAATAGACGACGGTTCTTTTAAAAATCATCGTCTTTACATTCAATAGACGACGGTAACCGTCGTAGTTTGACATTCAAAAAATGGCGGTCAATTTAACGACGGTTTGAAAAAGAAAAAGACGACAGTGTTTCCCCATCGTCTATTTCAATTGAATTTGCCGTTGGACTCCCCGATGAATCAAGACTCACCAATCCAAAAAGATCCAAGGCCTATTGGGAGAAAGGCAACAAGGGCCAAGAGAGGGAGCACTTCGAACAATGATTGTGTAAAATTTTTGGAGCAAATTGCTATCAACGACACACTGAGAATTGAGAAAGACATGAAAAGAGATGAGGCTGACAAGGCAAGAGATGAAGCATTTGCAAGAGAAAAGGAGTATGCACATAAACAAGACATGGACAGTAAAGATCGAGAAACCATGGCCATGGATACAAGCCATATGTCCCATGAAACAAAGTCATTTTGGAAGCAAGAACGAAGGGATGTTATGAGAGAAATTATTTTTCTTGACGTTGGACCTAGCAACATGAATTGGTTAAATAATGAAAACCATTAGGTTGTATTGATAGAGTTGCTATTTCTTAATTAGTTGTATTACTCTTTTATTGAATTAGTTGTATTTCTTAATTAGTTATATTGCTTGTCTTTTATTGAATAAAGAAAGCATTCAATAATATAGCTATTTATTTAAAAATATTGCATCCATCAAAATAAAACATAATTTATTACAAAACACAAAGAAAGCATAATTCAAAACAAAACACAAACTAAGCATAATTCAAAACTAAGCATTAAACTTGACTTTATTGACCGTGATTGTCTCTCAACGCCCAGAAGTGCTCCATCAAGTCAACTTGACGTGTTTCGTGAACATAAGAAGATTGCATTTCCATGTAACGGTTAATCATATGGTTGTCATAATGACTGTCCCTAATCAACGGTTCATGCTCCAGTGGTTGTCCATTTGTCCCACAGGCCGTTCATAAATTCTTGTCAATGTCGTGTTCATCGGATCGGGTTCGAACATCTCTTGTTCATCATAATCATACTCATCCTCCACAATCATGTTATGGAGGATGATGCACATCATCATAATGCTCCGAAGCACCTCTTCATCAAACATACAAGCAACCTCCCTAATGATTGCCCACCGAGCTTGGAGGATACCAAAACATTTTTCCACATCTTTCCTATAACCCTCTTAATAGGCAGCAAAGTATTTTTCCTTCTCCGATTGGGGATGCAAAATTGTTTTGATGAATGTCGTCCACTTCGGGTAAATTCTGTCTACTAGATAGTAGCCACCTAAGTAGATGGTATTGTTGATTTCATACGTAATCTGAGGGGATTGACCTTTCAACACATCGTTGAACACCGGGGATTGACCGAGTACGTTAAGGTCTTTTTCAGATCCCGCAACTCCGAAAAAAGGCATGTCAAACCTAGGTATTGAATGATGCAACGACTTCCAGAATGATACATTTTTTGCCCTTCCTATTCTCATAATGTCCATGCCAAGTAGTTGGGCAATTCTTCCACTGCTAGTGCATGCAGTCGATGCTTCCAATCATGCCTGGGAAACCTCAAACCTCAGCTTTTTGTAGAAGCCTTTGGAGGTCCTAGGCATAGGTTTGCGGAGGTAATCTGACCAATCTCTCTAGGATAGTAGATTTCCTCATCCTAGCAGTCCCATCCACCTAGTCTGCAGATGTACCAAACGCCAGCATCTGTAAAGAAGCTGTAAGTTTTTGCTCCAGAAGAATACCTAAAACCCGAGTAGCATCGTACTTCTGAACGAAGTATGCATAACAATTGCAAACATTATTCATGTTTTTATTGAACAAATGGGGTTGCATTCTATATCACCCTAGAAAAATCAAAACTAGAGTACAACGAATTTGGGATAAAGTAATCTTCCAAGAGATTCTTACCTCGAGAGTGCCTACGTCTTTCCATGTTCGGGTCATGGTCGAGTTGTGAACCATGGTGGTGTTGGCTTGATTAATCGAGCATACCCACTGCCATGGCACTTGATCATCATCTGATTGCCACTCCCTTTCTTCTTCAGCACGTTTACGCATTCTTTCTTCATTTTCTCGCTCGGCCCTCTCCAACAACCTCCTCGTGTAAGACATTGAAAGTAGAATGTGTTTTGTAAAATATGAAAAAATGAAAGGATATAGAGGATATGGATAATTGCTGTCAATTATAGCAACTAAAAATCTTATTCAAAATCTAAAATGTGAATTTTATAATAAATATGGACACATGGCAATCGAAAATTTTATCTGAAATATGCAATGTGAATTTTATAATAAATATTGACACGTAACAACTGAAAATCTTATCCGAATTAATCGTTAAGTATAAAAAATAAAATAAATTTAAAGTGAATAATAATTGCCCTTTGCCATGGCAATGGGTGGAAACCCAGCTTGCCTTTTGCTAGGACTCGCACTATTCACATGAATAGTAACAGCCATTGCCTTTGACCATGACAAATAGGTAGAAATGCTAGTAAAAAGTATTTTTTAAAAAAATAAAAGGGAGTGTAAATGGACAAAAGGGAAGTGGGAAAATCAACACTCTTTTTACTCTATAATAGCACCTATGTCAGAGTCTCAGACAGTGTCTCCTTAGAGCAATTCCACCACACCACCCAGCTCGGGCATGAGGGGGCCTAGGCCCTTCAAGCTGTTTCTAGCGGTACAAAACAGCCCAGGCAAGGTGTGGGCTCCACCAATCCCTGACAGGCCTGAATGCAAGAACAACTCGAGCTGTTGCCTGAGGTCTATGACGTCAGCAATGAAAACAAATTTAGAAAAATAGAAACAAATTTTGAAAAAAAATAATAACAATTTCAGAATTTTTTTTATTTTTATAAATACCTAGCCATATTCTTCACTTTCTATACCAAAACTCTATACAAATTCCTCTTATGATATCTCATGTGAATACCCTTGGGTTGCCATGGCAATGAGTGGAAAACCAACAAAAAAGTTGCTATGACAAGCACTATTCATATGAATAGTAACAACACTTACCTCCCCTTACCTTTTGGCATGACAAATGAGCGAAAATGTTCTTATTGTTCCTACCTCTTTAATGCAAGAGGTATTTTAGAATAAAATTTGTGAAAAAGAGCTATTTTAGCCAATTTCACAAGAAGGAAAAAAAAACCCCAAAATTATAACACCGAATAGAGGGTTTTTTTAGTCATCCAAGTTTTTAAACCTTGTTAACATAAACGAAGTGAGCTAGCAAATGCCCCAAAAAATTAAAGCAAAGCGTAGCGTTGCTCCTGCTGCCGGCGGCCTGGACATAAAAGTTTCTACAATCTTTTGGCTGTCAGAAGAAACTTCTTTTTCTCTTTGGTCGAATCTCTCTGATACTTCAGTCCTGAACTCTCTGGAACACCACCACCATCACAGGCACAGAGAGAGGAGAAGAAGAAGAGAATGGCCACAGCTGCTTTCAACTTAGCTCTAATAAACCCGTCGACTTTCATTCTTCCAAAGTCTCCAAACCCTACAAAGCTTAGGGTTCGCACTCTCAGATGCTCCTCCGCCACCGCAAACGCCGTCCCAGGTACTGCGAGTACTCTTTCATTCCCCTCATTTCTTTTGTTGTTCTTGGTTATGCCAACTGTTCCAGCCCATTCGTGTGCCTCAGGGTTGAAATGTTCTTTATCTGAAATTTTTTTTTAATTTTTAAAGATTATATTTAATGCACTGACAGTTAATTTCACAGTAATTGTATTGAAGGGCAAGTAGATTGGGTGCGCTGGAAATTTTAATTGAAAGTAAATATACAAAATGATGGTTTTGTTTGGTTAAACAATCCACAAGTCATTCAGCTATGTAATTCTTGTTCTTATGTTCAGAAAACATGTTTTGGATGAATAAACAATCAGTTGAACTGCAAATTTCGGCATCATATGTGTTGCACATTAGGATTTTTTACATTCTAAGGGAAGTTTCAAGAGTTTATAATGTTAGATGTTGTTAGTTCCTTACTAATACGGGGTTAATATTGCAATGTTTTTTTTTAATCTTTAATACCGAACTTTCTCCCTTCTCATTTGTATTTTTCGTCGCTGTTCCACATGAAAATCTTAGCATGCTCCTTATACTTTGATCTCTACATATTATTTTTTATGATTTAGGTTTGTCAGAGGGACCTTGGAAGACTTCAGATGCTAGACTTGTGCTTGAAGATGGTTCAATCTGGAGAGCAAAGTCATTTGGTGCTTCAGGAACCCAAGTTGGTGAAGTTGTATTCAACACATCCTTGACCGGGTAAGATGACTTAATGGTGCATTTCCAGGAAGTTATCTTAACATGTCAACTATCATGTCACTTTCTTTCTTGTGGGATTTAGCTGCTATAATACAAGGGGTTTCTCAACCTTTCACCATGGACCCTCCTATATTGACTTGAGCAGTATATTTACTTGCACGAGTATTTCCTAGTCTTTTTGAAAGCTATTGCAATTTAAGTTATTCCAGCAATTACTTCCTTACTATGGTATCATTTCCTTTTCCTGATTTAGTTGATTCATTTCTAAAGACCAAAAAAAGACGGAATTTGAGTCATTACCATGGTGCCGATATTCATATTTTTATAGTCGAGTGGTCAGGCCTGTGGTTTTCCCCCACGTGGTCTGGGGTTTGATTCATCAAGATAGCCTAGCTATTTGCTAGAGTTTCCTGCCTCCCAACGATTGTTGGGTTCCGCATGAGGCCCCAGTTTTGAGTTCAAATGAGCAAAGCGGGTTGGTGGGATTTCTGAGTATATATAAATAAATAATAGATATTTGTGTGCCCAAGGGTATAGGAATATGGAGAGGTTGATTTTACATGTCGTGGCTTGTTTTGATTTCTCAGACTAGTTGATTTATTCCTTCCTAGGTGCAAAATAGATGGAATCTGAGTGATTATTGTGGAGCTGGTGTTGATATTTATGCGGCCCAGGCCAACAGGAGTTTGGGCAGGTTGAATGAGCAGCTTATGTTTTCCTCTGTGTTTATACATGTAGATATATTTTGAATTTTTTTTATAAATTTTTTCAACCAACAGTAATAGTTAACTCCCAACTATTCTATGGGCCAACAAACATGCATGATTTCCCCGTATTGGTAGAAGAGATATATAGGCTCCACGTCTACTTACCTGGATGGCATTGCCTTTTAATTTCTTCCTACTTCCTAATAGGTAAACTACATGCACATACCAGGCACTCAATCCTGAAACACACCCACCACACTTGTTGTTAAGGGAAAGGAGGGTGTTGTTGGGCCCATAGACCATTGGCTAGCAATTGTCGTTCAAATGAGTCAAACTAAGTGCCAAGTACCTTCCTGCACATTACATAGTTGTGAAATGTTCTTTCCTACAAGCCATGGTTTCTCCACCTCAAAATGTGTGAATATGTTAACTTGCATGGATACCGTCTATTAGTCAAATTACTACATAAGTCAGTCACTAAATGTTTGAGTAATTATTGAGTCGTCTGAGTACAACCTGGCCAACTTATTGAAATATTATACATCTCCTGTCTTTCTTCCATCTGAAAGTGAAGATAATAAATATTGTTATTTTGTTACATTGGAGGGAATAAAACCCTTGCCCTGTCCAAATCCTAACTCATTATCCACCCACCATCACCACTTGGGCTAACCCCAAGGGCGTGAAGATAATCACACTTTGGGTAAAGAAGATCAAGTGCTTGCATGAATGGAAGTAGTTACCACAGCTTTGGTAGGGTTGAATGTTTCTAGAGTTGCTAAGAACATACATGGAGTCTGATATATGGGCATTCTACATTTATATGCAGGTATCAGGAAATTCTTACAGACCCTAGTTATGCTGGTCAATTTGTCCTGATGACAAACCCACATATTGGAAATACTGGTGTGAATTTTGGTAGGTTGGTTTTTTCTGTGTCTTAAAAATTTTGTTGACTTGGATATGTGAATTATCATATTGATGGGTTTCCTATCAGATGATGAAGAATCAAACCAATGCTTCCTTGGTGGTCTAGTGATCAGAAGTATAAGCATCAGGTATGCTTCCTTTTGCTAACTTTTCTGATTAGCTCCGCTCACTTTTTTCAGTAAATTGGTTTTGTTTATTGTGTTGCATGTTTTGCAGTACTTCAAATTGGAGATGTGCAGAAACACTTGGTGATTATTTAGCCGAAAGGAATATCATTGGAATTTGTAAGTTAAATCAGGCTCTAATCTTTTTCTGAATCATGTTAATTGGTGTGATATGCTTTATCTGTGCAACTTCTGACTTTTTCTTTTGATGCTGGCTGATTATATAACAGATGATGTTGACACACGTGCTATCACCCGCAGACTAAGACAAGATGGAAGCCTTGTTGGTGTTTTGAGCACAGAAGAGTCGAAAACAGATGAGGAATTATTAGAAATGTCTCGTTCATGGGATATTGTGGGTAAGGATCTCATGGAGTTAGTTAAAGAAGTTGGTAAATATTGCACAGCTAAAGGCTCATGGTTTTAATTTAATTTTGCAGGGGTCGATTTAATAAGTGGTGTGTCATGCAAGGAACCTTATGAATGGGTGGATAAAACAAATTCAGAGTGGGAATTTAACTACGGTGGAAGAGATGGAAAGGCTTTTCATGTAAGTTCTCATAAAGTTCTATTTGAATTTTGAATTACTAAATTGTTGCCCCAATGTTGCCATGTTGGTAGTTCAGTCTTGATTTACTCTTTCTGTGTATGGATTGAAGGTTGTTGCATATGATTTTGGAATCAAACATAACATACTTAGGCGCTTGGCTTCCCATGGCTGTAAAATTACTGTTGTGCCTTCAACATGGCCAGCATCAGAGATTCTTAAGAGGAAACCAGATGGGGTTCTTTTCAGCAATGGCCCTGGAGACCCGTCTGCTGTTCCTTATGCTGTTGAAACAGTCAAGGAGATACTTGGAAAGGTTCCTGTTTTTGGAATTTGCATGGGTCATCAATTGCTTGGCCAGGCATTAGGTGGTAAAACATTTAAAATGAAGTTTGGTCACCATGGAGGAAATCATCCAGTACGTAATCTTCGTAGTGGACATGTTGAGATCAGTGCTCAGGTAACTAAATCACACAAGTTTCTTTTAAATAGAATGTGACAATATTTGAGTACTGTTATATTTGAATAAATTTGAAAGAACTCAATTGGCATCTTGAAGTAAGCATGCCAAGTGATAGGTAATACTGTATATTGTGTCTTAAGCTTGTTGTGCTAGAATTTGTTTTCCATTTTTTTTGTAGTTAATCATATGAGTTACATCTATGAATTTAAAAACTTTTTCTGCATTTTCTTTTGTGGCAGAACCACAACTATGCAGTTGACCCAGCTTCACTTCCAGAAGGTGTAGAAGTCACTCATGTCAATCTCAATGACGGAAGCTGTGCTGGTCTTGCCTATCCTGCACAAAACATCATGTCTCTTCAATACCACCCTGAAGCGTCCCCAGGACCTCGTGATTCAGATTATGGTAATGTGAATTATGTTTCTATTTTACAATTATCAAATACACTGTTGCAAGGGGAAGGTAGAGCTCATAGCATGTGATTTTTTCCCTCGTCTTCTTTGTTGCTAATTTTCTTGCCCTACACACCCTTTTCCATTTCTTTTTGATGGTGCATGCATACTGTATGACATTACGAAACCAGTATTGATTAACGGAAATTTTTTACTGCAGCTTTTGGGGAATTCATAAAGCTGATGAAGAAAGTGAAAGTAAATGCATGAAGGCTATGCCCCAACTTTATTGATGGATGACATGCCTAAGGTAGCGAAGGTTCGAATGGTAGTACAATAATCGATCTACTGCTCTTATCTATTTGATTTGCGGGTGCAGTTTCAGGTGCAGAAAACTAGTAAGGAGTGTGCTTCCCCCTTTTTCATTTTGTAGCATCGTGATTTTGCTAGTGGTTGTGAAGTAGTAAAGAAGATTTAAGTTGCTTAGACACCCAGTGAAATTTATAAAACAGCATTCCTGTCTTGGAGTTGTATAATTGTTACCTAATTGGTTTTGTTTTGTTTGCTTTCTTATGCTAATTGGGGTTAAATATAATGTTATTCTATAGATGATCGCACACACCTATGAAAATAAGTTCATGCATTGACTGCAACCATCCAACTTACCAGAACTGTCCTTCAGTAATTGTCCATCCGCCATACTATTATGATTACAGTACATCGACCTAAAAAGAGAACCCCAAACTGTGAACATCTCCCCAAGACATGAGCTCCTCTCCCAACCTGTCAAGTCCCCGGTTGTGGACGGTGAAAGCATTGGAGACAGTAGGCTTGAGATTGTATGACTTTGCGAGCGTGCCACTATTAGTAGTGTAAAACCCTAATAGACTTGAATAAGAATTAACTTACGCACCAAGAAACCGACTTTGATCAACAATTTCGAAATTGAATGGGAAAACTAGTTCCATGTTCTTTTTCATGACTCAAGACAAATGATGCACTATGGTCAAGAAATGATAACAGTCGAGAAATGATGTCATAACTTGCACTATGGTCAAGCACAACGCCTTCAATTGATGCAAATCAATTGGAAATTGATACGAGAGAGAGATCTAGCAGAGAAATTATCAATAAACTGGCTAGCCTTGAGAAAGGGATTAGGATTTGTATCGAGTTGATTGTTGAAAATTTGTGTCATTGACGTGAGCTATCTCCTCTCTTTTATGTGATTTTTACCCTATCAGGAGAGATCATAGTCTATAAGGTCACGCCTTTGTGAAGATCAGACCGTAATCTTTTAAAATCAATTATCTAATTGATTTGCGCCAAAAAAAAAGCATGAATTATACTTGATTTCCTAGGTAATTATTAATTAATAGATAATTCCATTTTTAGCCATTTAAAATAGCCCAAGGAATCCATCCATTTCAAATAACGAAAACCCAAGCCACGACTTGGCCCAAATGGGCATTAATTTAAGATGTAAAAATCAGGCCCCAACAAGAGAACACAACAAACAAGAGAACACAACAAATTTTACAGAGGATACACGTGAGAGATACCATCAAGAAAAAAATATGAAATTCCAATATTCAGCACGAAACTATCTAAAATTTTAAGAATTTTTAGTTAAGATTGGCGAGGGGGGGACACTTCAGCGCACACAACAAATTTTAGAGGGCACGCACCTGAGAGATACCGCCAAGAGAAAATACCAAATTTTAGTATTCAGCACGAAGCTATTTAAAATTTGAAGGATTTTTAGTAAAGAAGGGGAAGAGGGAAACTCACACACACAAGTACTATGGAAGCTTATCCCATGACCACTTGGGAGAGCACACCAAAAACTAGAGCCAATCCAACTAAACATTGTACCAGAGTGGAGAATGAAAAATTATTGAACCATATCTCATTTGAACGCTCTAAAGAGACGATTTTATGTTCCATTAGTTACGAATAGCTTTTTCATCAACTTGTGTGAATTTTTATGCCTTTAATGGTTAAGGTTCACTTTGTTAAAGCGATAGTAGGTTTTAAGAGCTCAAAGAAGTTGATGATTGGGATGTAGATTATGAAACATAACATCTAGTCAGAAAATAAATTTTAATTAAAAAAATTCTTTGGCCTCACAATAGTCAGTTCATGTTAGGTTGAGCTAGACTTCTCACGTTAAAAGTTCAAGGGGAGGTGGCATTAAAATTTCTCAATTTCTTATTTGAAATCCTCTACTGAAATGAAATCCATACAATTAATTTGTTTTGCTAAAAATTGGAAATAATATTTGATATTCAAATCCAAATACAAATGGCCGTTACATTTTCTTCACTTTTATTTAGGATCTTGATGCCAACACCGTGCCCTCCTCCAAAACAAGTTTTTCACTTCATCAACTCTAAATCTAAATCCCAACACACAAAAATTATTCCGTTTCTGATACCTATCATCGCTACATAAACTCCCTTTATACCCAAAAATATAGGTATTGTAGAGATCGCCATACTCTGATTCTTTGATTCGAGGAAGAGATCAGGCATCCAGCTTGTAAAGGAAGTAAAGTAAGGATTCAAATTTCTTTGGTTAGGTTGTGAAAGAAGTTGATATTCCACTCTAAAACCAAGCTCGAAACTCACATTTACATTTTCACCTTCACATTCTCACAAAGGTTGAAACAAGATGAAAAGAGCAAAAGTAGCTTTTTAAGTGAAAAGGAGGTTTCTTTTGGGAACTAAAAGAAGTTAGCTGGTCATGTTCACGGAATAAATGCCTTGTTGCGGTTCAGATCTTTTTCAAATTTATTTACCACATACTCATTTTTAGGTTAGCGTAGAGTTAGCAAAATGCTCTAGTACCAACTCTCATCTTCTTTTTTATTTTTTTAAATTTTTTAAATTTTTAAAATTATTTTTTTTTTTGTTGCATTTGTTAGAATATTTGAGTGGTAGTAGGTACACAAGTAGTTTCACAGTGAAGTACGTATAAAGACAAAATTACAAAAAATTAAGAAATAAAACCCTTGGCAGGTCTCGCATACAATTGGCAAACGACAAGCCATCTATTCGTTTGAGGCCAAGGATTACTTGACAAAATAAAACCCTGACTAAGAACAAAAACAAAACGCCAACACACCTCAAAAGAACCAATTCAAAGCACAGAAGAGCAAAGATTCCTCTCAAGCTTTCAAGCCAGTATTTAAATATAATTTCCATAGCAGTTTATGACCACAAACTGACACTACCATAAAATTTCAGATACAATAAAACTATTAATATTAATGTTCTCAGGAAAAAAGACCGTCAAATATAGAACAAAGGGGAAATAAAAAGGAAAAAATGAAAAATGAAAAAAAAGAAAAAGCATCCCAATCACTCTCCTGCTACAAACATCCTACTGAAAGAGATGGTTGAACCAAAGATTAGGCAAGGCGAGGATGGATTTCGACTGATTTTCTGCCCACCACATATACAGAACAACATTGCCATTGCAAGCAAAGCCTCTCACATGGATGAAAAGCTATGATACATCAACATCAGAATCTACTCCGTCCTTCACTGACCCCACCTCAACACATATCGTTGCCAACCAAACTGACTTCACATGACACGACACGAAAATCCAACTAAATTGAAAAATAACTCACCATCAAAACATTTGTAGAACTCAGAAGCACTTCCTGTGGACAATGGATGGACCAGACTCATCGTACTCACCCTTGGAAATCCACATCTAATCCATTGCAAGAAAAGAAAAAAAAGCATATCAGTCTCAAGCAAAAACTATACATAGCATAGGAATAATAAAAAATGAAGGAAAGGAAATCATAAACAAATAAGAGACACGACAATGATAATCACCTGCTGGAAGGTACTGAGGGATGCAAGGATGGACCCTCCAATCCAGACACTGTACTTTCTCTCTGGTGGAGCCACAACCTTAATCTTCATGCTGCTTGGAGCAAGAGCAGTAATCTCCTTGCTCATCCTGTCTGCAATACCGGGGAACATAGTTGACCCACCACTGAGCACAATGTTTCCATATAGGTCTTTCCTAATATCCACATCACACTTCATGATAGAGTTGTAGGTAGTCTCATGAATTCCAGCAGCTTCCATTCCAATGAGTGATGGTTGGAAGAGAACTTCTGGGCACCGGAATCTCTCAGCTCCAATTGTGATTACTTGGCCATCGGGAAGCTCATAGTTCTTCTCTACTGAAGAGCTGCTCTTAGCAGTCTCAAGTTCTTGCTCATAGTCCAGGGCAACATATGCGAGCTTCTCCTTCATATCACGGACAATTTCCCGCTCAGCAGTGGTGGTGAACATGTACCCTCTTTCGGTGAGAATCTTCATCAAGGCATCTGTGAGGTCACGACCAGCAAGGTCCAGACGAAGAATGGCATGAGGTAGGGCATAACCTTCATAGATTGGCACAGTGTGACTCACACCATCACCAGAGTCCAGCACAATACCTGTACAATGGGAAGCTCATTCAATGCCAGAACAATAATAATAAGATATCAAGATTCAGACTCAGCAAATAGTTTATACGAACCAGTTGTACGACCACTGGCATACAGAGAGAGAACGGCCTGGATGGCAACATACATGGCAGGCACATTGAAGGTCTCAAACATGATCTGCGTCATCTTTTCTCTGTTAGCCTTAGGGTTGAGAGGAGCCTCAGTAAGAAGAACTGGGTGCTCTTCAGGAGCAACACGAAGCTCATTGTAGAAAGTGTGATGCCAGATCTTCTCCATGTCATCCCAGTTGCTTACTATACCATGTTCAATGGGATATTTCAAGGTAAGGATACCTCTCTTAGATTGGGCTTCATCACCTACATAGGCATCCTTTTGACCCATACCAACCATAACACCAGTGTGTCGTGGTCGACCAACAATAGAAGGAAACACAGCCCTGGGTGCGTCGTCACCAGCAAATCCAGCCTGCATAATTAGTCATATTATATCACAACGGTTTAATTAAAGCTTCAATTAAACTTCAATGCACAAAGAACACAAAAGAGGCAAATAAATGACACTCACCTTCACCATTCCAGTTCCATTGTCACAGACAAGGGGTTGAATGTCCTCAGTATCAGCCATCTTTTACAAACCTGAAACCACGACACACAGAATTAATACAACAAAAACATACTACATAAGTGAAACCATATCAGTGATCAAAATGCCATGCCATGTTCACTATCAAATATCTTGTCAGTTAATTTAGTTCGTGTACAACAAAAAGGTAATCATTCTCATTATTCCTTTGTGCATTATAATTCCCTTACATTTTCATTCATAAAGAATCACCTTAAAAAACCTCATGCACACTACTCCTACAATATGTTATTCAATTCAATACACAACACACACTGATGAATACTGCCTAAAGTTTTAGATCCCATTCATCATAACCAGCCAAAAGCAAACAAGACAAAATCAAACCATCACCACTATAAATAAAAAAGACTTTTTTTCCATATTATCCCGATGGCTTAGATAGATTGCTACTACAATGCTCAATCAGCAAAATAAAAATAAATTTTTTTTTTTCAGAACAGCTCACTCTAATACCTACTTCAAACACACTGTTTATCCTGGGTTTTTAATTTCCACAGGCAATGAAAAAGGCTTGCATGAGACTTAAATCTCAACCATCAGAGTTCAAATTCAATGCTTTCACTGAATATATGAACAAATCAAAACATATCAAATTCCAACTAATTAAGATATACAGATCTAAAAGAAAAGAAAAACAGAGATATGCAAAACAAAGCAGATCACTAGCATTAGATCCAAAGAAGAGAGCACCAGATCAAACTTCAAAACCACCTCAATACAAAGAAATATTCAAAATCACAATCTGCCAAAGCGATCGGTCAAAGAGACTACAGATCACTAAGCTCATCCAAGATTTAACTCCAACAATCACAAACACACAAGAATCGGCAGCAAATCTTCCAGATCAGACACAAATGAACTCCAATCTACTCGTCAATTACAAATCAAGCTCAATTTTCACCAAAACAAAAAACAACACGCAGAGAATTTCAAACTACGAACATACAGAAATTGCAGAGATCCACTCAGATTACCTTGAAGACGAAGACAATCGAAGACGCCGATGAAGAATAACCAAGCCAACCTCGCAGACGAAGGCTTGGCTGTGTCTCTCTCTCTTCTTCAAGGCTGACTAGAAATGGTCGAAATGAAAACAGAGCAGAATTAGGGTGAGCCTGCAATGAGAGAGGCTCATATATATATAGCTCCGCGTTTTGAAATGCACATGAAATTTGGACCAAATTAAATGTTGCATATTTTTATTTTATTTCCACTTTTTCTAAATTTTAATTTTTTTGGAATTTTATTTTCTGGGTGAAGAATCATTTCGACCACGAGAAAAGATAGGGTGACCTGGCTGACAGCCTTTTCTCCAAATCCTCCTACTCAACCCATGTTCTGTTCGATTGGGGATGTTGGTTTTTTTATTTAATCTCAGCCGTTTGATCTGCTGCTATCGCCTCTTGATTGCCACGTCAGCTTCCGGTCCGTATGGTTCGCGTCATAATTCAGAATCTGGACGATTGTATTGGTCTGTCCTTGACATTAATATCCATTGCAACAGGTACTGTTTGGCTTGGCTTGGCTCAGCTCGGCTAGGCTCGGCAGTTGCCTTTTTTCGGGGTTTGGTGGGTTTCCTTGCTTCGACTCAATCGCGCGCCGGCCAGTTTCGCACCAAAACACTTTAAATTTCAAAATCAATGCAAACCAACCAACCAATTTAACGAAAATTAAATAAAATGAAAAAAAAAAAAAAACCACCAATTTTATTTCTTTTGCTACTTTCTTAAAAATTTTCTTTATCAAAATCATTTTGCTCAGTAAATTAAAAAAAAAAAACATACCCGAGTACAAATCCTCCTCCCTCCTCCTCATTTAGATTAAATTAAAGTGGAAAATCGTTTGTAATCAAACAAAAAAATTAGAAGAACCCAACACTACCCCACCAGAATTTCCTAATTACAAAAATAAAATAAAATTATTTTAAACACTAATACAATTTTAGCTTACACCGATGGACTGATACTAACAACAGAGCAATTCAACTAGTATTGGGACACAATACTGGCGAAGTAAAATGATTTTTAACTACTAAATAATGCTGACAAAGTTTTTGTCATTACTAAATTTACCAGCAAGCCACTGCACCAGTCCCTTCTAGCGTGGGAAGCGAAAATATTAAGCACTTAAATTTTTAGACACCAGGAAGCTAAATCTTGTCACTGACGAGTTCGATTGCCAATACTATTCTTAAATATAATTTTTAATTTCAATTTTTTACTATTAATATATATGTAAAAAAAAAAAAACTTCAATTGTTTACTTAAACTCTCTCTGCTTCCTCCAAACCGACCATCTCTTCCCTCTTCCCTCTTCTTTTCATTGAAGAATGAATTGTATTCTTCCTTAGAACCAGTGGAGTTGGAGGGATGTGTGGTAGTGATTTTCGTGTTTGCTAGTTCAGATTGAGAGAGAGAGAGAGAGAGAGAGAGAGAGAGAGAGAGAGAGAGAGAGAGAGAGAGAGAGAGAGAGAGAGAGAGAGAGAGAGAGAGAGAGAGTTTAAATTTGGGAGTTTTCTTTGCTCTTCTCAATTGGGGTTGCTAATTCAAATTGAGAGAGAGATTAAATTTAGGGGTTTCTTTGCTCTTTTCAGTTGGGGCTGACTTGGTTGTTCTTCTTTAAAGAGGGTCCCTGTTCCAATGAGATTTTTGTTCTATTTTGTTTGTTTATTTTATCTTTTCAAATATTTGAACATAGGTAATGACCCATGAATCCTTCCAATTAGTTATAAAAATTAGAATACTGATATTTTATTCAAAGATATAAATGATGCACTAGTTGTATAGGTGAAGACTGATTGCATCCTTTGATTTTTCAAAGCTCTTGTTTTAATTTTTTATTATTTGTTGATGAAGTCTGATATGGGAGTATACATGTATTAATCTATTGCAAGCGTGTTGAAATTTTGTTGGAAACTTAGAATCCAGGCGTGTTTCCTTTTACTTTTTTTCTATTATATTGTTGTTATTTGATTATTGTTGAATAAGATTGTTCATAGTATTGAGATTATCGGGATTTTATCTATGAGTTGATATATTTTCTTTAATATGTATACTTTATTTGTTGTTATGACGTGAGTCTTTAGCTATTAAGTGGGTCTAGTTGTTTGGTGTTATATTTCTTCTTTTCTTCAGTTGAAATTTTTTTTTATATATAAAAAATCAATAGGAACTTTCATTAACCTTCAACATAAGGCACAAACAGCCAATACATCAATACATAACAGGAGAGCATAAAAGGTGCCCTCGTTAAAATCTTGCCATTAAAAACCCCCAAGGAGAAAAATCTGGTCAAGGAAAAAAAGTGCCACAGCACCTCCGACATGAACTAAATACATAAAAACCTAGCCCAACTCCATATCTCTAGCAAGGCTTGACTCCAGCCAAGGCGAAGCGACATCTTCCCAAACAAAAGTAGTCCCTTCTGTTAATCCAAACTGTGCCAATGCATGTGCCACTCCATTGACGGACCAGAGTTGAAAGAGCACTCTTGAAACCGCCAAGTCCACCATGAGTAGGCGAATATCCTCCACCACATTCCCAATATTGCTTCACCAAGTGTTCCTTTCCTTAAGCATGCTCACAGCTTCCTTTGAGTCAGATGCAATAACAAAACGACTGATTCCTGTGGTCTGCATTAGAAAGAGTCCCTCCCTTATGGCTGCTAGCCCAGTTCCAATCACATCTAAACCCGCCGGTCCTGTACACTACTACAAAAAGTGAAAAAGACGACCAGAAAACAACGACGGTCTAAGTGAAAACCGTCGTGGTTTTTAAAAAGACGACGGTTCTAAAAACACCGTCGTGTAATACCACCTTAGACAACTAAAAAATGGAGATTCAAATGGCTGTTCAAAAACAACGACGTACCTAATTAAACAACCGATGTCTATTTGAAACAGATTTCCGCAGTGTAAAATCAAAGCCAACAAAGAACGGCAGAAGTTATGAATCGATCGACGTAGAAAGTAAAGACGACGATTTCAATAAAAGCCGACGTTTTTACTCATAAAATAACACGACGAGGTTTTCGTATAAGATGCCGTATAATTACAAACAAATCCACGGCTTTAAAATATAAAATATCGCCATATTAAATTAATGTACAACGACGGAAAATATAAATATATCGACATCATTCTCGTATAGTTCTACGACGTTATCTTTAAATCGTATAAAATTTAACGTCATATTTATTCATTTTATACGTCGTACCTTTAATTTAAACCGTCGTCTTAATAAGAATTTTTGTTAACAATTTTTTTCTTTGATTTTCTTATCCTACGTCGGTAGATCTACTTAATGACAAGAATTGAAATAACCACGACGGTTTATATAGAAAACTGCTGACATAATCAGATTTTTCTGAGATTTCAAGGGTTACGAAATCTTACCAGATGGAACTCTGTTCCACATCATAATCTTAACAGATGACACAGATTTGCAATCAGAGAGACAATTTTTTGGAAGTTGATGATGTGTGTGCGTTTGTGTATCTACAAATCTTATACCTAACGTCGTTGCAAATTTGCAATCAGAGAGACAATTTTCAACGACGGTTATATTATACCTAACGACGTTTAAAAAACAAATCAACGTTGCTCAACAAATATATTACGTCGTCTTAGTCTTACTTAAGACGACAAAAAACGACGACAGTAATACAAAAACAGTCGTTGTTTTTATATTCTTATTTTATTTAAATCTGTCATCCAAAAAAGAAACTTTACATATTCCAGAACATTAATTTCCTTCATTTTAAATTTCCTCCGGAAAAAAAAACTCTATTTATAACGCACTGTAATTGAAAAATAAACTGAAAGGTCACGGGAAAAAAAAATTCTATTCATAATTTAAAAATTCAAATCCACGTCAGTTATATTAAACCTAACGACGTTAAATGAAAAGATTCCACGTCGCAAAACAAATATTGCGTCGTGTTAGTTAAAAACGACGGCATAACAAAAAATCGTCGTTGTTTCAAACTGAATTAATTTAAAATTTCTTCGGGAAAGCAAAATCTATTTATAATTTCCTTGGGTTAGTAATATTGCGTCGTGTTAGTTTACAAATTCTAGAACATTAATTTCCCTCATTTTAAATTTCCTCGGGAAAGAAAAATCTATTTATCACGCTTTGTAATTGAAAACTAAAACTGAAACAATTCGGGAAAAAAAACTCTATTTATAATTTAAAAATAAAATCCATGTCGGTTGTATTACACTTAACGACGTTTAACAAAATAATCTACGTCGGTAATTATAAATCTACCGCCATCTTACCTTAATATAGACGACGAGAAAAGACGACGGTAGAATAGAAAACCGCCGTTGTTTCAGTTTCTTTAACAGTTTGGTCCTTTATCTTTCTGCAGGACTTGTATAGTTCAAAGCATTGACAATGTCTTCATCATATCTCCCAGCAACTACTGATTCGATTGCTCATGCTTTAGAGGCCATCTGAAGCCATTTCTATTCTTTATCTCATTCTTGAAACCCATCTTCTTCTTCTGAAGCTCTACGGATAAAGGAAGAGGCTATCACAAATCTGACGGATCTTCTTAGCCAAGAAAATCAAGCAGAGGATCAGGCACATCTGATCTTCAGATTTCCCTGAGAAGCGAACTTTCCTTCGACAGCGAGTGGAGGCCAGGCTTGCATCTCTTTTGATGGAAAGCAAGGAGTATTCAGAAGCACTAAGTGTCCTATCAGGCTTGATCAAGGAAGTGAGAAGGCTAGTTGACAAGCTTCTTCTTGTGGACATAGATTTGATGCGAGTAAGCTCAATTTCTCTTTGAGAAAGACATCCAAATTATTGTCTTTGAGATGTGAGAGACAGTGTCTCTGAGAGAGGAAGAACTTGGAACCCTAAATGTAAACCGAAAATGAATGAAAGCGACAAATTTATAGAATAAATTTTTAAAACCAACGGCGGTCCTTACAAAAAAACTGCCGTTTAAATTGTAAAATCAACGTCGGTATGACCGACGTATATTACAGAAATCCACGTCGGTACATTAATAAAAACGACGTGTTAAATAATCTACCATGACGCGAGTTATTACTTATGTACTTTAATTTTTGAGTTTACTACGACGGTACTTACAACACTACTGTCGTATTTATTTACCACGTTCGAAGTTAAATGTACCGTCGTATTTTGTAATTTATACGTCGTAGTTATATGTAACCGCCGTATTATTTTTTTGAAATGGTTTTATATGTAAGCAACTTTTCGTCTACCTGACTTACACATGCACTGTTTCCAAACCCGATTAAAAATTTCAATCTCCCAGAGAAAACTTTTAGACTTTTTTCCTTGTCAGAGCACTGTCAGAGTATCTCATCGTCTTCCTCTCGTCTTCTTCGTCGTCTCTGAACTTAAACATCGATCGTCTTCCTCTTGCTTTCATTGCACGCAAAAGGTAAGCTTTCATTTTCACTATTTTGGTTGCTGTTTTGCATGCTCATACGTTTTTTGTTTGAAAAATCTTTTTACCTTTTTTCTGGCCAAAATCATTTTACTTCTTTCCAAGTTCGATAAAATATACAGACAAAGAGGGAAAGTTTCCAACTTTGAAGACAACTACCTCAACTAAATAAGACGACGGTAGCTTCTTATTTACGTGGTTAAATATGTAGACCACGACGGTTCGTCAGTCGTTCTAGCGTCGTCTGAAAATTGACAAAGTTGTTTTTAAAATTATAGTCTTTTTTTTATTTGCTTGTTTAATTGCAGGTTTGATTTCTCTGAATAATGGTTTTTGTTTTTCCCTAATTTGATAAAATATAAAGAAAAAGAAAGTAGGGTTGGTATCTAATATAGACGACATTATCTTATTGTTTTACGTCGTATGAATGTTAATACCACGACGTCATATTAAAATACCGTCGTCTATATAAGATTCCAAAACTTTCTTTCTTGGCCTTGTATTTTATCAAATTAGAAAACAAAAACCATGGTTCAGAAAAATCAAATCTGCAATCAAACATTCACAGAGAAAGAAAGAAGGGTTTTGGATCCTTATATAGACGACGGTATATTACTACTGACGTCGTGTGAACATCAATACCACGACGTTATATAAATATTTCATCGTTTATAGTTAATTATCACGTCGGCCGGTAAATATCGACGTAATAAGTTATTATTACGTCTTATTTTATATTATTTCGTCGTTGTTTAATTACCTTGGTTTTAAACATTTATTACGTCTGAGATTATTTCATTGCGTCGTTTAAAATCATATCATACGTCGTATTTTATTAATAACCGTCGTTTGTGTTCTTAATCTTTTCCTGAAATATTTTCACTTGCAGTTTTGTCTGTAAAAATGGTTTCTCACCAAGACCAAAGTAAGGATTCTGGCTCCAAGAAAAATGGAGGTAAGGAGCTTGGAATGGTACCTCCTCAAGAGAAGTCTTCGAAGAAGATGAAGTCTTCAAAGAAGATGAAGTCTTCGAAGAAGATGAAGTTTGCTTCATCATCTGCTGAGACAAAACCAACCAGCACGACAACAATCTCTGATGATTCAAAGTCTGGTCGAGGTATGAGCACAATGCCTCGTGTTGTGAAGAGAAAACTTCAGAAACTGAGGCCAATTGTTGAGTACAATAAAAGGGGGAAAGGAATTGGCCAAGCACATAGTGAGATGCAGTCCTACATTGGTGTGTTGGCACGCTCCAGAGTTCCACTTGTGGACATGAAATGGGCTCAAATCCCCAAGGATATAAAGGAGCAGATTTGGGAAGCAGTTGACATTGCTTTTGTGGTAGGTCAAGGGGGCAAGAACTCTGTGTTAGCTTCTGCTGCCAAGAAATGGAAGGATTTCAAGTCTACACTAACGAGGCATTATATCCTTCCATACACCAATGACAGGGAGAGATTAAGCCAACCCCCTGAAACATATAAATTCATAGAGAAAGCACAATGGGATGCCTTTGTAGCTTCAAGGTTATCCAAAGATTTTGAGTCTGTGCATTCTCAACATGCACAGATTAGGGAGAAACTTGAGTACAATCATCGATTGTCTCGAAAAGGATATGCTGGTTTGGAGGATCAATTGGAGGAAACCATGCCTGGGGTAGAAATTGATCGATCTACCTTATGGAAGAGAGCTAGACAGGACAAACATGGTAACATCCCGGATCCAAAGGTGGCAGAGAAAGCAAAATTAATTATAAGCCTACTCACTCTGTTTTAAATTTTTATTAAACTGTGAATAATTCTTATTACGTCTTATGTTATATTTTGCGTCGTGTGAATGATATTACCACGTCGAAATTTTGTTAAAAACGTCGTTAAAGGTCTAAATCAGGAATCACTACTCTGTTTTCTGTAATTATAGCATAAGATGTCGGTGGTTCATTTTCGCGTCGTTTGTATTAAATTACTACGTCGAAATGTTTTAAACAAGGTCGTTAAAGGTGTGAATATTGAATCATCCCTCTGTTATCTGTAAATAAAGCATAAGACGTCGGTGGTTTATTCATTTCGTCGTTTTAAAAAACTAACCACGTCGGTATAACTACCGTCGTGATAAATTATAATAACGTCGATTTATATGTTATTGCGTCGTGTGAAATTATATAATACGTCGTTTGTATATAAATAACCGTCGTGTGTTTTTTGTTCTTACTTTTTTATATATCTTTGTTTTAGGATGAATTGCAAAAACAAGTCTCGGAAGGCAAAGTCACTGTATCTAGCAGCAATGATGTGCTGACCATGGCTTTGGGCCCCGAGCATCCAGGCAGAGTGAGAGGAGTAGGTGCTGGGATTTCACCAAGGCAATATTTCAATTTACCCAAACCACAGAGAGTGAGCTTTGACGACCGTTTAAATGACAGTTTAAGAGTTCTCCTTCAAGAAGAGACTAAAAAGATGGAAGCTAAGGCAAGGGAAAAGGCTTTAAGGATGGAGGCTAGAACGAAACAATTAGTAGAGGCTGAGAGGGAGCATTTCCTGAGTCAGCTTTCCCAATTAATTCCCAATTTTGATCCAAGCATGCTTAAACCCAGAATTAGCCAAAGTCCCAAAAATCCAATGTCTGACAAAGCAAGCTGCTCTGGAGGTGATGTGAGATCCCTACATTTTGAGGATGATATTGCCAAAAATGGGAAACATCAGGAAGAAAAGGTAACATATCTGAACTTTGAATTCTCTGTTTTTTTAAAACCATTAGACGTCGTTATTATTAATAAAACCGTCGTTTGAAATACATACCACGACGATTTTAAAAATAAACCGTCGTTTGTATTTCAATACCACGTCGTATTTAGTTTACTTGTTTTACACGCCATTAAACGTCGTTATTTTTAAAACTTTGTGGTTTTTAGACGACGGAGTTAGTCATTCCCGACGTAATAGATGAAGAGAAGAAAGAAGAAAAACAAGATGAAAAGGAGAAAGAAGATGACGACCAGGTATGTTCACATAACTTTGCCTTTTTTATTTGTTTTTCAAAATTCCAGACGTCGATATTTTTCTTTAAACCGTCGTTTGTTTACAACTTAGACGGCGGAATTTTTTTCTAAGACGTAATAAATTATTCACCACGATGGTTTTTTCACAGTCGTTTAAATTCTTTTCAGACGACATTTTATTCCTTAAACCGCCGTTTTTATTGAATTACCACGTCATTTTTTTTATTTCTTTAAACAGGTTATTAAAGTTGTTGATTATTCAAATATGGAGGCGCCATCTTCTTTAAAATCCCTTTGTCGTTATGTGGAAACGACACTCGTGCCTCAGGATAAGACCCTGCACTTTACAATTGATAAGGAGGTGTTTGGTCTAGAGCGCGATACCTTCCTCCTGCCTGAAGATATGACACAATTTGCAGGCATGGAAGAAATAGGAGCTACTGTCATTGCTGTATATATGAGGTTTGTCATTCTAAAATAATACGTCGTTGGTTTATTTATTGCGTCGTCTTAACTAACTAACCACGTCGTTAGTATGTACCGTCGTGATAAATATATTATAACGTCGTTGTCTATTTCAGTACGTCGTGTGAAATTTTATAATACGTCGTTTTGTTATACATAACCGTCGTGTGTTTTTTTGTGCTGACTTGTTTATATTATTTTATATATTTAGGTACTTACACGATGTTTTGAAACAAGCAAATATGTGCAGCATGGTTGGCTTTATCGACCCTGCTACAGTTAGTGCCAGCTCTGGCACAATAGCTGACAGATCACGACTGGTAGCAGCTCGACTTCAGAGGACTGACGGTGAACAGATTTTCATGATGCCTTACAATCCAGGGTTAGTCTCCTTAACAGGATTTTGTTTTTATAATTTTCAATAAATGACAGCGTATAAACTAACCACGTCGGTGTTTTATTTTATTGAGTCGTTTGAAACTACTAACCACGTCGGTAGTTATTTATCGTCGTGATAAATATATAATGTCGTCAATTGCTACTTTATTTCGTCGTGTGAAATATTATAATACGTCGTTTTTGTAAATAACCGTCGTTTTTATATTAATTTTGTGCAGCCGTCATTGGATCTTGCTGATTGTAAGAGCAAAGAGGGAAACCGTCTATTTTCTGGATCCTCTGCCAGGAAATCGTGTGGTCGATGAAGAGGCCAAAAACATCGTGAACAGTGCTATAAAAATTTATAATTCTCACATAGCCAGATCAGGCCGTAAGGCAGTAATTTGGAAAACTCTGTCAGGCACACCAAAGCAACCCAGCAGTGTCGAATGCGGGTATTATGTGATGCGCTTCATGAGGGACATCATCAGGGATCCTTCCTTGGGGTTTGAGAAGAAGGTAAGAAGAAATTACCTTCATACATTTTACGTCGTTTTTTGTTTATCAACGACGGTCATGTAAAATTACCGTCGTTGAATAGATATACTACGTCGGTTATGAAAAATATCGTCGTCTGTGATTGAATTTCTTTTTATTTATAAACCCTAATAGTCATTGTTTATGCAGTATGCCAAGGGAAAACAGGAAGCGCCATACCCCCAAGAAGCAATTGATGAAGTCCGGAATGAATGGGCAGAGTTTGTTTGCCTTCACCTGGAATAGGGGAATTATTGAACACTTGATATTTATGTATAATGTACAAATTTTGTCTATAATATATAATGTAAAAATTTGTTGAGGTTTTCTTAAATTAAAAAAAAACAAACATACAAATTGCGTAACCGACGTGTAATACTTTTCCAACGACCTAATAAAGTCAAAAACCGTCGTTTTTTGTTGTTTCGTTTTAAACAAATCCGACGTAAAAGGATATTTAGACGACGTTCATTGAACAATTAAGTCGTTTATGGTTTACAACGTCTTCAATTTCTTAAGGGTTCAGGGTAGTACTTTGTAACGACAGCGGTTAAGTCGTGGAATATATATTTTACGTCGGTTAGTTAAATATCCGCCATGGTTTCTCATTTAAACGACGTCATTTTAACAACTTAGTCGTCTATTACAATTTACAACGTCTACAATTTATTAACACTGACGTGGTTTGTTGTTGTGATAAGAATATTTTATTATTTTTATATCAAAATATTCAAAATAAATTTAAAATAAATCAGAAAAATGCAAAGTCAACTCCTATGAAGTCATTGATATATTTTCTTCCCCCTAAACCTTGAAAAAATTCATTTTGAATAACAAAAATTTAAAATGACCATCCAAAATAAAATTGTTTTGATGAGTCATAAAATCACTTCTAGTTTTATGGTTTAGGGTTTAGAGTCTAGGGTTTAGAGATTAGGGTTGTTATTTATTGGGGTTTATTTTTAAAGTATAATTTTTGGGTAGTCTAGGGTATATATTAGGCTGTAAAACCATAAACCCTTTTATAAACTTAATTTTTAAAATTATATAATTTAGTTTTAAGGTTTTAGGGTATTAATTGTTAACGACGGTGGTTGAGTCGTGGAATACATATGTTACGTCGTGCAGTAAAATATCCGACATGGTTTCTACTTTAAACGACGTCATTTTAATATGTAAGTCGTCTATTATAATTTACAACGTTTTCAATTTCTTAACCCCGACGTGGTTTTTCAGTCGTCTTTATATCAAAATATTCAAAATAAATTTAAAATTAATTCAAAAAATGAAGCGTCAAAATAAACGGCGTTACGTTCAGTGTTTCCGTCGTGGAATATTACATTTACGTCGGTTCTTGTAGAACTTTCGCCATGATTTTTCTTTCGACGTTTTAAAGAGCGCGCGCTCTAAAAATTTTCGCGCGCCTTAAATTTTTTTATATTTGGCTCTTATTCTTATACTTCTAACCCTGAACCCTAAAATTTTCAGATTTCGCGCAACATAACATTTCGCTCTCTCACTTCTGCTCTAATTAAAAGTTGCACTCTCCAGGCTCCGTCGAATCTGTGAGCTCGTCCAACCTGTAAGTACAAACCCTATCTTCCCCTTGTAAATTCATTGAATGATATTAGGTTGTTTTGTTAAAGGGTTTTAGGTATATGCTTTGCGATCTGTTAATAATGTGCTTATAGGTATGGGTTCATGGATTTTCTGTTTAAGTTCATGGATTTTCTGTTTAATGGGTTCATGGATTACATTATCTGTTATGTTGAATTGGGAATGGATTTAATTTTGTCGGATCTTTTAATCACCTTATGTTATGTTGAATTGGGAATGGATTTATTGTTTTCATGCTTGGTTTCATGTATATGTTGGTTTCTTGCTTGGTTTCATATATATGTTGTGTTCTTAATGGGTTTTGGGTTCTTGAAAATAAACTGAGACACGACGCCTTTTTAGGCATACGACGACGATTACACGACGGTTTATGAAAAAACCGTCGTTGTATTACTTATACACGACGGTTTTTTCATAAACCGTTGTTTGTATTACTTATATTAGACGACGTCTGTTGAAAATTCGGCGTCTATATATGCCAAATACGTCTGTTTTTGTTTAAAACCCGTCGTCTCTGTTGTGTATTACTTGCTATTAGATCTTTGTATAATCTGCTATAGTGATGGTCATTGCCTGTATTTTCACTTTATTATAGATAATAGGTTATAGTGTCGGAGATGGATAAGTCATGGATGCACTCGGATAGAAGATCGAAGGCATATGAGTTTGGGGTGGAAGCATTTTTGAGCTTTGCTGTAGAAAATCTTCTAACTACAACACATATCCGTTGTCCATGTGTTAAATGTGTTAATTTGAAGTTGTTTGGGGTTGAAATTATAAGGGATCACTTATACTTTAATGAAATTGACTAAAGCTATAAGAATTGAACATTTCACGGAGAACCTTGGGAAGCAACTACTAATGCTAGTAGAAATGTTGAAGAAGATGATGGCCATAGTAGGTACAGTTTTGTGTCTGAAGAAATTGATATGGATGATAATGATTTTGGTGATTTTGGTTCCGATCCGTATGAGTTTGCCAATGTGATTGGGGATGGAGATCAACCAGTGTACCTTGGTTGTAGAAAGTACACAAAGTTATCGGCATTAGTGAAGTTGTATAATTTGAAGGCAAAACATGGGATGAGTGATGTCTGTTTTACAGAATTATTGATACTTCAAGGCGATTTGCTTCCAGAAGGAAATACAATACCAACCTCTATGTATGAGGCTAAAAAGACTTTGTGTGCATTGGGGCTGAGTTATGAGAAAATGCACGCATGCCCCAATGATTGCATCTTGTATAGGAAGGAGTATGAGGATTCAACTAATTGTCCTACTTGTGGTATCTCAAGGTGGAAGGAAGGCAAAGATTCAATCTTGAAAGAGGGTGTGCCAGCGAAGGTGGTGTGGTATTTTCCTCCAATTCCAAGGTTTAAAAGGATGTTTCAATCACATGAGACAGCTAAGAGTTTAACTTGGCATGCTGCTAGAAAATCAATTGACGGTCAGATGTCTCATCCAGCGGATTCCCCGTCTTGGAAACTTCTTGATGATAAATGGCCTGAGTTAGGTAATGAGCCGAGAAACTTGAGATTGGCTCTTTCATCTGATGGATTCAATCCCCACAGTTCTCTAAGTAGCAGATATAGTTGTTGGCCGGTTATCTTAGTTACATATAATCTCCCTCCATGGCTGTGCATGAAACGAAAGTTCATGATGTTAACCTTATTGATTTCCGGTCCTAAACAACCCGGAAATGATATAGACGTCTACTTGGAGCCTTTGATTGATGATTTAAAATCTTTGTGGGATGAGATTAGAGGAGTGTATAATGCACATAATGGAGAATACTTTACACTCAGAGCTGCATTAATGTGGACAATTAATGATTTCCCCGCCTATGGAAACTTATCTGGTTGTGTTGTTAAAGGATATAAAGCTTGTCCAATATGCGGCGATGATACACCTAGTCACAGGTTGAAAAATGGCCACAAAATTTGTTACATTGGGCATAGAAAATGGTTACCAATCAATCATCCATATAGGAGGCAACGTGCAGCTTTTAATGGGAAACCTGAATATGGCATACCTCCCGAGCCATTAACCAGAGAAGAAGTGCTGCATATGGTTGAAAATGGTGACAGAGTTTGTTGGAAGAAGAAATCAATATTCTTTGATCTCGAGTATTGGAAATACCTTCCTGTGAGGCATGCCCTAGATGTTATGCACATTGAGAAGAATGTTTGCGATAGTATTATTGGTACATTGCTGGAGATCCCTGGAAAAAATAAAGATGAGATTGCTGCTCGATTAGATTTATTGAACATGGGGGTCAAAACTGATTTGCAACCCGAGTATGGAGAAAGACGTACTCGTTTGCCTCATGGGCCTTGGAATTTGTCAAGAGCAGAGAAGAGAGAGGTTTGCAATTCTTTCTATGGTATGAAGGTCCCTGAAGGTTATTCTTCAAATATTAAAAATCTTGTATCTTTACAAGATTCAAGACTTCTTGGCCTTAAATCACATGATTGTCATACCTTAATGCAACAATTGCTCCCTGTGGCAATTCGTTCTGTTTTGGAGAAGCCTGCAAGGTATGCAATAACTCATTTGTGCTTCTTCTTCAATGCTATATGTGCAAAGACTGTTGATGTTTCCAAGCTAGATAAGTTGGAAGAAGATGTAGTAGTTACTCTGTGTTTGCTTGAGAAGTACTTTCCCCCTTCATTCTTTGATATCATGGTTCATCTAGTAGTACATCTTGTCAGAGAAGTTCGTCTATGTGGGCCAGTATATTTTAGGTGGATGTATCCGTTTGAAAGATATATGAAAGTGCTGAAGGGGTATGTTCAGAATAGTACTCGTCCCGAAGGTTGCATTGCTGAGCGGTATATAGCTGAAGAAGCGGTAGAGTTTTGTACTCAGCATTTATCTGATGTTAGTACAGTTGGAGTGCCTTCAAGCCAAAAGATGGGACTTTCAAAGCCATTATCAGGTTGCACAGTGAGCGTAGTTGATCAGGACCTGTTGAATCAAGCACATCTATATGTCTTGGAGAATACGGAGGAAGTCCTACCTTATATCGAGTACGTATGAGTTTTATTCTTTAAGTTTCTATTTTAAATTATTTCTTATGTTTATCTTCTATATTTGGGATCGTAATGCTTGAATTTTTCGTGTCATGTAGGCAACATATGATCCACATCAAGACTGCTTATCCAAAATTTAGAAAGAGAACAAAGTGGCTGCAGCATAAGCACAATAGCACTTTCATTCAATGGCTACGCTTCAAGGTATATGTTGTTGAATAACATATTTCTCTTTTAATTTTCTTCTTATTTCTATGTTAGATTGAATTAAGATATGATTAATTTGCAGGTTCAAAGTGAACTTGAAGAAGACAATCATGGCGTATCAAAAAATTTAAGGTGGTTAGCAGCTGGTCCAAACATGGCAGTGCCATTATATAGGAGCTATCTTATTAAAGGTATTAAATTCAATATCAAGGCACAAGATGATGTGCGGACAACTCAAAATAGTGGAGTTTATTTACTTGCACATACCATGCAAGTTGCTAGTGCCAAGGATAAAAACCCAATTCTCTCAAATATGGGTTTCTATGGTGTCATTCAAGAAATTTGGGACCTTGACTACCAAAAGTTTACAATCCCAGTCTTTAGGTGTGATTGGATAGATAGTTCTGGTCTTGTAGTCGACGAACTTGGATTTACCCTTGTAGATTTGAGTAAAATTGGACATAGGAATGACCAATTTGTTTTGGCTTCTCAAGTCAAACAAATATTTTTTGTTGACGACCCGATGCATCGTGGTTGGTCGGTAGTGTTATCAATGCCTAATAGAGAATATAATGATGTTATTGGTGATGAAGTCTTAGGTGATGTGATAATTGAGTGTGAGCCATTTACTAGAGGGATGCCAAATGTTGACACATTTGATGAACTGGTGGGTGAGTTAGGCGGTCAAAATATTCGAGATGGGTGTGAAGATATATGGATTGAATGATGCTTATGTAATTGACAGTGTATGACATTAATTTTGTAATATATTGTAATGTGATTTCTTCACTTTCTACGTTCAAATAAAACACGACGTTATTGTCAACCAGTTATTCAGCATATTTACCGACGTCTTAAAGCAACGTAACAATGAAGAACCACGACGCTATTGTGAAGCAATTATTCAGGATATCACGTCGGGGAAGGATTAAGAACCGCCATGTAATTCAAAATAACACGACTCCAATCCCATAATACCGACGTCTAAAAAACGAGATATATATCTGAACGTTAAAAAATACGACGTCATCATACATTTTCCACGTCGCAAGTTCTTTTATAAACGAAGAGGAACGAAATGAATTCCGACGGTAATTCATTATAACCGCCGTCTAATATCAATTAAACGACGTTATTTGTAATACGGCTCTCATCATAATCAACGCCGTCTATATGTTCTGTAATACGGCTCTCATTTATTTGGAACCGACGTTGTTTAGAAGTTCAACGTCGTCTATATTAATAAGTGCGTCGTGAGTAATGAATACATATAAATACAACGTCGACTATATAAATGCCACCGACGTTGTTTCGCATTTCAACGTCAACTATATAAATACATACGTCGTAAATAATGACACTGACAACTATTTCCACGTCATCTTTTTTAGAAAAATCGAAGTGAAAAATTTATTTCACGACGGTTGTTTGTAAATAGGAGACGTAGTAGATTTCAATAACGTCGTCTTCTCATGTATTTAAAGACGTCATATTTTTTCTTGTCGTGAAAATTATATTTAACGGCGTAGTGTTTTAGTTGTCGTCGTTGTATGTCTATCTTGTGGCCTTGTTCTTTTAATATGTGTCATATTTTTCCTTTTTAACGACGGTGATTTGTTTGAGTTGGTCGTCTATTCTCATCCTCGACTATTTTTTAGAACTTTAGCAGACTAAACACGTCTGTTTTTATTTTTTTCGACGTTGTTTTATTTAACAACGTCTAATATTTATCGTCGTCGTTTGTTTCTGAAAATAGGACGTATAAATTTTGTAATACGACTCTCATATATTTGTAACCGACGTTGTTTCGTTGTTCAACGTCTACTCTATAAATACATACGTCGTAAATAATGACACTGACAACTATTTCCACGTCATCTTTTATAGAAAAATCGAAGTGGAAAATTTATTTTACGACGGCTGTTTTTATATAGGCGACGTAGTAGGTATCAATAACGTCGTCTTCTAATGTATTTAAAGACGTCATATTTTTTATTGTCGTGAAAATGATATTTAACGGCGTCTTATTTTAATTTTCGTCGTTGTATGTCTATCTTGCGGCCTTGTTCTGTTAATATTTGTCATATTTTTTCTTTTTAACGACGGTTTTTTTAGAGAGGTGGTCGTCTATTCTCATCCTCGACTGCTTTTTTAGATCTTTTTGCAGTACAAAGACGTCGTTTTGTATTTGTTGATGACGTTGTATATTTTAACAACGACGGTGATTTAGCGTCGTGGTTTATGAGGGAAAAGATGACGGTGGATTCCACGACCATTGAAAAACCGAATACACGACGGTGATTTACCGTCGTCTTTTTGCTTTTTTGTAATAGTGGTAGCAACAAACCACATAGGAAAAAACCATTGTAGTCCCGTATGCAACCCCCCAGTCGGCCTTCCTTTCCTACGGCGTCATTACAGTTGAGCACAAGGGTGTGATAAGGTGGGCGAATCCACTAAACCAGGAGGGGAGAAACAGCAGATTTTGATATCTCCATGCAATTTTTGTACTATACTAGCTACTCCATTGTACGCTGCACCAAGACCACAACCTCAGCTGTAATTCTTCCCTGCAAAAAATCATTTCACATATGCTAGATTTTCCATGCACAGCAAGCGAAACGGTCCAGGTCGTCATGTGAGAGCTCCTTTGCAGCCAACTGAAAGAGATTAGCAAAAGACATGCCATGGGCCTGAATATGTGCCACAAAACTTGTATAACACCAAAAAACTTTATTCTTCTTACAACTCCACAACACATGACCCGAATCTTCACTACCCACCCCACACCTTGTGTATGCTGGGGAATTCACAATCTTCCTATGAAAGAGATTAACTGCAGTTGGAAGAATATTAGAACAAGCCCTCCAGATAAACAATTTCACCTTATTTGGCACCTCCACAGCTTTCAAATTCTTTTCCAGAACTCTTGTTGTGAACATTCATCTGACACACCTTGATCTTCTTTCCCTTCGCAATGTAACCAGTTTTAACTGTTTATTTTTTGCAAAGTACCAATATTTGCCATCCTCCATATGAACAACAGCTCCTAGAGCAATCTCGAAAATCTCCTCCCGATCATCCTCATGAAAACATGCGGCCAATAAAGCTTAATTCCAGCCTCTAAAAGGAGTAATGAGGTCGGACACCCAGGTGGTCGACGCCAACCCTCCATTTTGTATCAGATAAAAGGTAAAAGGCTTAGGAATCCACCGATCTTTGAAGACATGTATGGAAAGCCCACTCCCAACCCGCCACACAAGCCCATCATCCACAACTTCTCTACCCCACATAATAGCCTTCCAGATCATAGAGGGTGAAGACCCTGCAATTGCTTGCATAAAATCTCCATTCGAAAAATAACGAGCCTTTAGCATTCTCCCCACTAGAGAGACAGGGTGTTCCAGAATGCGCCACCATAGCTTTATTGAAAGCTTCAAAGTTTTCAAAACCAATTCCTCCCAGACACTTAGGTTTGCATAATTTCTGCCACCCCGTCCAATGTATTCCTTGGCCTCCTGCCCTTCCCCACCAGTAACGTGCGAGCATCGCAGACGGCTCATGACACAAGTTCTGTGGTAAATCTGAAAACACCCATTGTATAAGTAGGTAGTGCTTGCCCCTCCGCTTTAATTAATACCTCTTTACCTACTGCTGACAATAATTTTAAATTCCAAGTAGATAATTTCTGCCATAACATGTCACGAACATGGTTGAACATCTTATTTTTGTTTCGTTGGGTAAGTGTAGGTAGCCCCAGATATCTCTCATGGCTAGCCACAATTCGAACCCCGAGCATGTCTGAGATTAGTTGCTTTGTGATGGGATCAGTCTTGGGATTAAAACAGGCAGCAGACTTGTCAAAATTAATGATTTGACCAAATGCTTGTTCGTACACTCTGAGAATCTGAAGCAAATTGGACACGTCAGATAAATGCGCATTACAGAAAAGTATACTGCATCAGCAAAAAATAAATGGGAGAGAATGGGAGCTCCTTGTGCCACAGAAACCCCTTTAATACGTTTCAATCTGAGGCCGTTTGTCAGCAATGCCTATAAACCTGCAGCACAAATCAGGAACAAGTAAGGGGACAGTGGATCTCGTTGGTGCAAACCCCTTGTGTCATACCCGTAGCTTCTCCATTCACTTGAACTGAATAAGAAACTGTAGAAATACAATCCATAATCATGTTAACTCATCTGGCATTAAAACCCAATCTGCTCAGCATAACTTCTAAAAAACCCATTCCACCCGGTCATACGCTTTTAACATATCATGTAATATCCCATATAAACCAACAGAGATGGGGTGATGTCCCTTATATATACATGCCCGCCTTCATCTACCACGAGGCTTTTTGGGAGCTCACTGACTTCAAAGTCATGGGAACTCCAAAGTTAAGAGAGTTTGGGCTAGAGCAATCCTAGGATGGGTAACCTACTGGGAAGTTGCTCGTGAGTTCTCAAAAACAAAACCGTGAGGGAATGGGGCCCAAAAAGGGACAATATCTTGCTACAGCAGAGTCGATCCGGGGTGTGACAATTTGGTATCAAAGCCACTTTGCTATGTGGTGCGAGTGTGCCGATGAGGATGTCGGGCCCCTAAGGAGGGTAGATTGTAGTATCCCACATCGACCAACGGAGAGAGGGTGATGTGCTTTATAAGTTCATGCCTGCCTCCATCTAGCACGAGGCCTTTTAGGAGCTCACTTGACAGGACCCGCCCCGGAATTCCCCGGAAACCAGAGCGAATCCCGTCTTTTTCCGACATCACCCCGATGCCGGGCCCATTTACTAAAGATCGAGACTTTCTACCAAAATTTTGGCAGAGTCTCCCCTGTAAATTAAACATTTCCCAAAATTCAACAAGTTCAAAATTTACAGTTTAAAATACCCAACTGGCAGCATGCTTTAAAGCGAATAAACAGTTTACAACAAAGGCCTTCGGCCTCATAAATCAACCCTAGCATGGGCGATAACAGAGTATATCTAAGGAATTCGATTACAACAAAAACAAAGTTCAAAGGAAATTAAATGAAGAAGGAGTCCTACGAAGGCTCAAGGCTCGTAAGCACACAATCCGGCTCGGCTGCGGAGCTCAGTCAACTACTGGCGAGGGGGCACAAAACAGAAAAATGTGAGTAGACAAAAATAAAGTTCAGTTCAGTATAAACGAACATAATATAACCCCACCGTTTAATAAACCATGCAAGAAATCCAAATGCTTCCCAAAACCATCATAATCAAGTATATTCATATAAAGTCAAAACAACACCGGATGCCAAGTCCGAATCCATAAAGAATACTTTACAAACCCACTATTCAAATATTATAAGTCCCAAACTAAACTTTCGAAAGCCTACCCATTGGCATGACCGGCAAGGAAGTATCCTCACCGAAAAACAAGAACGAATGAATAGGTATATTTATGTAAATATATAATATAGGAGATATATATATATATATATAATATAAATATGACCATCACCTAATTGTACAGGGGAAATTCACCATGTGACTAGGGAGCGAGCCGTCCAACTGGGGGACTAACTCTCAGCCAGCACGTACAGCCGATACCCTCAAAATGCGTACGTCTGTGACCAGTCCTAAGCGCGCAGACTACCCAATCAAGGGTCTACAGCAACATCCTGTCAAGGATGCCTCCGGTTCCGACATTTCCAAGTATCTCAAGTTTCCGTATCTAAGTTCCAAAACCGGGGGAGGTACATAGGGTAGTGCTTATAGCACTCCAAATTGACATTCTATACTCATCACTTTCCACAATCTCATCTCAACAACCCAAGTACCCCACACATAGCCAAACATATATAGAAATTCTCAAAATCCATATATACATACTCAAGATACTCAAATATGCCCAAACCCCAAAATATATTTCCAATGCATCATAAAAATATCACTTTCAACAATTGAATAAATAATATATCCAAAATACCATTTAAAACATCATGCATAATATTTTCCATCATAAAACCATGCATAAGATTTGAAAACAAAGTCCACTCACAAGTAGTCCCACACTGCTTGACCCTGAGAGGGTCCCGCCTACTGCGTACGCATGCTTTTAATAGATGGTTAGATCGCTCACAATCGGACAATTATCGTAAAATCTCAAACTTTAAATTATTGAATCGGAACATCCGGGGCTTCGATTCATGATCCGCGAATTCCTACACGTTCCTAGGAAAGTCTAGAGTAACATATATTGGAATGGAGTCGATCCAACAGTCTGAACATGTCAAACCCAGATAACTCCTAATATGTGAAATTCGTTCGGGGTTCGAACTTCAACCAAATTGGAATCCGAAGGTACCTATGCGCTCGTGCGGACCAGGAGAACACATTGGGATAAAAATGCACCTTTGTTAAAGTGCCCACGCTCTGCCACACGCACTGGCAGCTCGTGGGTGTCCAAAGCGATAATGCTTGGCCGAAAAAACTCAACATCTTGGCTCAAGACTCCTACCTTAGGTATAACACCCTATTTGGAGTCACTTTTGTTCTTGGGCCTACCCCAAATAGTGACCGGAAGTGGCCGGAATTGAAAATTCAAAACTGGCCGAACCCTAAATCCGAAAGTAACTAACCTAGGCTCAAAATTAAGGAAATCCTACCCAACCATCAGCTAGAGCATGGAAAATAGTCGAAAATACAAACCTTACTCGTCAAATTTGCAGGAGAAATGAGGGAGAACGAGCGATTTGAATTTTTGGAAAAACCAACTGGATTTTCTGCAATTTCAGGCGAACGTCGGTGGCGGTGGCGGTTGGCTTGGCTGGGGTTGGAAGAGGGAGGTCAGCCGGTCATTTTGGGACCAGTCTCGGTGCTAGTGGCGGCCGATGTGGTGGTGACGGCAAAAGAGAGAAGAACTGGCTGAAGGAAAAATTCACGGGGGAGGGGGTTTCGCAGGGGGAGAGAGAGAGAGAGAGAGAGAGAGAGAGAGAGAGAGAGAGAGAGAGAGGAAAATCTGATTTATTAAAAACCAACTTTGAAATATTTACGGTTTTACCATTGTTGATGTTTTGATCGTAACTTCTTCGTTACAACTCTGAATCGAGCCCACTATGTGTCTACGGACTCATCTCAGTACAATCTAACTAAAAATACCAGTCGTTGCTCCAAAATCTTTCCTGGTAAGAAAATAACCAAAATACCCATACCCCAAGGGTAAATTCGAAATTTCAAAATTAATTTAACTTAAGTAATTTAATTCAGGAATTTAATTTAAAGTCGGGGTGTTACATCACTGGCTTCGGAGTCATGGGAACTCCGAAGTTAAGTGAGTTTGAGCTAGAGAAATCCCAGGATAAGTGACCCACTGGGAAGTTGCTCGTGAGTTCCCAGAAACAAAATCATGAGGGCATGATGCCCAAAAATGGACAATATCGTGCTACGACGGAGCTTATCTGGGGTGTGACATATCAAGCTTGAGGATCATCTTTTTCAACTTACTTCCACCCCGCCGTTTAATAGCATGGATACTCTTAAAAGCCGCAATAATGTTTTTAGTGATAAGCCTTGTATGAACAAAGGCACTTTGATACTCGAAAATAATAAAAAGCATGATCAGCTTCAATATGTTTACCAATGATTTAGATATAATTTTATATAGCACTGTGCATAAACTGATTGGTCAAAACTCAGTCACCTTCCTTGGACTGTGCACCTTCGGGGTGAGAGTCAAAAGTGTGTGGTTCACTTCCTTCACACTGGCTCTCCCATTCAGAATATATAGAAAGCCACAACATCATTACCCACTATATGCCAGTACTTCTGATAAAACAAAGCAGGCATGCCATCTACTCTAGCGATTTGGTAGAGAACATTTGATTCAAGGCACCTTCAACCTCATTTCTTGCGAAGGGCCAGTTTAGACTCTCATTGTGCTCCAACATTACAGCTAGCCATACCACCTCAATGATGTGAGAGTTGTCAGCCGTGCCATTTGTCTGAAATAATCCTTGGAAGTAGTCACAAATGTTTTTACCAATTCCCTCTCTGGACATAAACCAATTGTCACTGTCATCTAAAATCCTTTTTATCGAATTCTGTCTTCCTTGCATCTTGGATTGCTCATGATAAATTTCGTGTTCTAGTCCCCATATTTCAACCAGGATACACAAGACTTCTGACACCACAACATTTCTACTCTATCGAGCAACACATCTATCTCGTGGGATAGAGCTCTCTGTTGAAGAGCAATTGCAGCATCTTGTTCATTTCCCATTAAAATATCTAGCTTACTATGCAACCATCTTACTTTAGTGGAAATATAGCCTGCTTCTCCTTATTCCGCTGGGTCAAGGATGCCTAGCAAGAGTCCAATTTGCTCAAACTAGACCCCTCATCAGCCCTCCCAACCACTAGTAATGGTATCCTGACAACCTTCAACTGTGGTTCAAAGTTCCTTGAACATAAAACGTTGCTTCCTTGATAAGTTCATAATTTCACACATTTGCATGCCTTCTTTCCTTAGTAATTTTGTTAGCTTCTCTTTATTTTGAGTCTCTTACCTATGTTTGTGTGCTTTGTAGGTTAAGATAGCAAGGGGATGACATTTGATACAATTCATGCAGGTTAAGGGCTGAGTGGCACAAGAGGAATATGAGCTTAAAGACAAAACCAATTTGTGCCACACTCCTTGTCAGTCCAGTTTCGTAGGTCATCTTGCAGGCCTCATTTCAGTAACTTACACAGGTCGGATGAGGAGACATCCTTCATAGAGGTTGTTCCAATGGGTGTCTATTATAACATATCCAAATTTCAGCCCAATTGGATAAATCTGGAGCCCTTAACACGTCAAAGACTGAACCAAGTTCACAGAAATGTCATGTTGGCTGCTATCATATTTAATGTGGCTACATCCCTAGAGCCAAAAGGGAGCACGAAATTGCTCTCTATAAATAGAGAGTTGCACACTCATTCAAAAAGAGGGAAGAGACACACACATTCACTTCATCCATTACTCTCATACACACATTCAGATTCACCACAAAGAGAGAAGGGAGCTTGGAGCTGTCAAGGGAACTTCCTTGCTGCCATCATCTAGTTCTTCTCCTCTCTTTATCCTATCTATGTATTTCTTATTTTCTGTATTCATAGTTATGTCTAACTAATCCATTTAGTTAGGGCTTAGGATGAAGCCCTAGTCATGAATATTCAATGTTATGGATGATTTTATAGTTAATTGATTTCCTTGCTTTTATTATCAAGTTGTTAATCTCCAGTTTATTATGTGCTTGATGTATGTTTTCTTGGAGTAGCTAACTAGGATTTTATGCATCTAGCACAGGTTGGGAAGGGGTTTAGATTCACCAATTCTACTCTCCTTTCACAAGCAACATATGAATGGCCTAAGAATCATTCAAGGGGTTAATAACCATAGGTTGACTAGGACAGATACCATGTTCTAGGACTTGTGTGATTATCATATTCTCAAGGAGCTTAATGACTCTTGTATGCTTTACTCTAAGTAGATACCATGCTTAGGTTGCATATTAGAGATCACGTGTTGTGTAGATACCATGCATAATCACATGCCTTAGGAGAATCATGCATCCTGCACCTAGATACCATAGGCTTGTATGCGATAATCTATTGTTGATGAAGCTTGAGTCAATTTCTATGCATTCATAACTTGGATAGGAAGACTAGTGGTGGATTCCAAGGCTCTAACACCTCTCAATCATTGTTTCACAACTTGTTCATTGCTGCTAGTGTTTACTTTCGAGCACTTTCATTTCACTTTCTTATTTTCATTTCAACAACAAAACCCCCCATTTCGAGTGCGTGTGTGGTGCTAGGATTTTGTCCTAGACCTTGAGTAATTAGCAAGAGGCATTGTTGAATTCGACCTTGCCTTTAGCTAGTTAGTCAGTTTCTTTGTTCTATGTTTTTCTAGCATTCTAAGTAATTTAACTTGGAACCAAGTTACCATTCTCCGTGGGATCGACCTCGTATTTACATAAACTATACTATAAACGGTTCGTGCACTTGCGAGAATTAAAGTTGCTGTTTTTTAATAACTCATTTTAGTTGTTAAGAATAGGCTCAACATTCCTCCTTGCCCAACTATGCAACCCAAACCCAGTAAGGATAGGGATATGGTCCAATACCACAGAATTAAGATGATGGGTAAGCATATCCGGGAAAGCTAGAAACATTAAATCATTCGCCACCATCCTATCCAAATGTAGCTTAACATTGCCACCACCTTTCCATCGGTTGGACCAAGTAAGTTTATACCCTCTGAAACCCACCGTCGACAGACCACAATCCTCAAGAGCTACACCAAAATCCCTCATCTGTGACATAGCCCGAAATCGACGGCCTAAATACTCAAGTGCCACAATGATTTCATTAAAATCATCACAAACGAGCCATGGGCCAGTCACATCACTTGCAATCCATTGTAATAGATCCCACGAATGCTTGCGTAGCCTCATATCTGGGTTTCCATAAAAACCAGTAAACCTAAATGCAGTTAGCTCCAAACCGCCAATGATGGCATCAATATGACCTAGCGATGAAGAACAAATCGTTATATCCACCCTATGTTGCTAAAGGAGGGCAAGCCCCCCGGACAAGCCAACTGTGCACACACTAAAGCAACTAGCCCAACCTAGCAGCCGTTGAATGTATTCCATTTGACGAGCAGTTTTTTTTTTTTTGTTTCTAACAGGAAAACTACCCGAGGCTTTTTGTGTCTAAGAAGGAATCTCAGAGCCCGAAATGTTTGTGGATTGCCCAGACTACAAACATTCCAGCATAAGATCATCATTGCTCATGATGGGCGTAATTCCAGAGACCCATCATGGATTGACCATCTTGACTCGTCATTTTCTTTTGTAACTGCACTTCTCCTTTCCCTCATCCATCACCTCTACGTGGCATGTATCCTTTTGTTGGCCTGCTTTTCGTTCGATCACCTCCCATTGTAAAGGCCCCCTTACTGCCTATCTACTCTTTACCCTTAGAGAACAAAGATAATCCTAGTTGTTGTTCAACATCAACGCAGTCTACCAACGCCTTCTCCACAGTCCTAGTCTCTGGCAATTCTGTCAGTACCTCCTAGGTTCTTAATCCCCCAACGCTTACCGATAAACCCTTATGAGTTTCACCCAGCCCCTCCCCTATCGGTGCTGTAGTGGTATACCCTTCACCTTCACTAGAAAATCGTCTCTTTTTGAATAGACGTAGCACAAGATCACTTCCCAAACCATCTTCCTCCATGGCTGTCTCTCCTCGGCCATTTCCTCTCGCTTGGCGTGGGTGAACAACACCTACCACCTTGAAGCATAATTTTCCAACTGTGTCTCGTCCCCCCTAATCCAACCCGGTTCCTTGTCAAACTGTTCACCAACCTAATACAAAAAACATCTTTGAGCATAGTCTTCCACAGCCCATATTGTTCCATAGTAATATCCCCTTTTTGTTTCATCTCATAGTTTGAACCTACGTGGTCAAATCTACCACAATACAGACAAAAATAAGGCAGCTGTTCATACTCCATCTCTTATAGCTTTGCCGGTTCATCAAGTGCTAAACGAAACGTAACACAACGCTTCAGGGGCTCCGATATCTTCAACCCTACCATGATGCGCAAGAAACTGCCCAAACTTCAATCTATGATCCACAATGATGAAAGATCCAAGGTAGTTGGCCCAATTTTTCGCCCATTGCTGGAGTCAGAAACAAGGGGGGAATACGCCTAACCCTTACCCAAAAGTTATGGGTATCCAAAGTAATTGTCCTTGGATCAACGCAACTATCTATTGCCTTAAGCAACAACAGGGCCTTATCAAAAGTCCAAGGAGAACTCCTCAACACTCTTCTACAATCAAGATTAGACTTGAAGGAGAACAAAAAGCTCTCTAGTGCATCCATGGGGACTGCAGTGACATCTTCTTGTGTACGCTAGATATTCTTCATAGTACCAAACAACACCTTCTTATGGAAAGGCTCGGCTGTGAGTAAGCACCCAACCAAAAGAAAACGATCAGCCTTCAATTTACTCAGCTCATCCACGCCTACAATCTTAAAAGCCTCTGCCTCCAAGATCGTCAGGTTAGTGGTAAATCCTTGAATGATATCTTCCAACGCCTCTATAGCCCACTCTAAATCTCACCAAAAAACCTTCACAAGACGCGACGCCAAACCCTGGAGAGTCATGAGCCCGTCACTGTCGTTGCTCCTACACAGACAAAGACGCCCTATGAGCAGGGAAAGAGCTCTCCGCAGCAGGATGTGAGCACTAGATAATGCAAACTCTAGCCCCCAGACTTCAGTTGAATGAATGTGCAATTTTAATATATTCTTTAGACTCAGGTTTTTGTTATTTTAATTTGGTTTTGCTAGTGAATTGAAGTAGAGGGTAACGAGGGTCATCCAATGGATAATAAATTGACCCACTTGATAAGAATTTATAGATAGTAAGTATGAGGGATGATCTATGAGGAATAATTATATTTGATGCCCACACTCAATATTAGGTGACCTATGTATAAATGTTTAGTACATTTGAGGAGAAATTGTACGGAATACGCAGACAAAATGAGAATATTTTTAAATGACGTCTTTACCAAAGTGGGCTTTCAAATGTTGTAACCATTATCGCTATGAAAGAAACATCATCCAACTGCATCTTATAGAAAAAGGAATGGATCCCACATATATGAATGGCCCTTGGAGGCATCGTGGAGAGCCCATGACAGATTTACCATTCTAAGAGGATACAGAATCAATTCACAATGAAGAAGTTTGTATAGAAGACATTCATGATTTTCTCAATAAAGCCTTTGTGCAACCAATAATTGGAGAAACTGTTGGGACTTCGAGAGAGCCACCTATCTTTGATGGCCAAACACATGAGGCTGAAATGTTTTATAAGTTACTTGAAGAAACAAACATGGAGTTGTACCCTAGGCGTAAATATAAGAAATTGTATTATGTCGTAAGATTGTTCCAGATTAAACGTTTAAGGAACATGAGCGATAATGTCTTTACAATGCTATTACAATTGGTTAAACAATTGTTTGCCAGAGGGAGTTGGGACTCACAGTTGAGAGAATTGATGCTTGCCCCAATGATTGTATGCTATTTTAGAAAGATATATTAGACTTGACTGAGTGTACACTTTGTGGTGCTTCAAGGTACAAAGTCAATATTGTGGGAGGTTGTTCGAGTAAGAACATATCAGCTAAGGTTCCAGCTAAAGTTCTTCGGTACTTTCCATTAAAACCAAGGTTGCAAAGATTGTTTACGTTGAAGCATACCACTGAAGATATTAGATGGCATGCAACCGAATGTCCTAAAGATGGATTCATGAGGCACCCATCAGATTCTCATGCATGGAAGCATTTAGATTCCTTATACCCTGAATTTTGTTTGGAGATATGCAACGTGCGAGTGATGGGTTTAATCTTTTTTCAAATATGAGCAAACCCCATAGTACATGGCATGTTGTACTGTCAGTTTATAATTTGCCTCGATGTATTTGAAGCCTTTAATCGATGAGTTGAAAGAGTTGTGAGAGGTTGGTATTAAGACGTTTGATGTGGTTGCCAACCAAACTTTTAAAATGAATGCTGCATTGTTATGGACAATTAATGACTTTCCTGCCTATGCCATTCTTTCAAGATGGAGCACGAAGGGGAAGAAAGCGTGCCTGCATTGCATGAGGGAATAAAAGCTCGTAAAGACCTTTATATAAATGAGAAAATATTTTAGATACATTGTTAAATATTCTTGGGAAGACAAAGGATGGAATAAAAGCTCGTAAGGACCTTCAAATTTTGAATATAAGGAAAAAACACCACCTTTATATAAATGGGAAAGGTAAGGAAGTTTTTTATCCAGCACTTTTTGACATGAGGAAAAGGGAAAAAACAATGTTTTGTGAAGTCTTGGCCAATGTGAGAGTTCCTGATGGGTATTCTGCAAGTCTGTCTAGATGTGTTAATGTGAATGAGAGGAAAATACACGAATTGAAAAGTCATGACTATCATATTATAATGCAATAGCTGCTGCCCCTTGCAATACGACAGATATTACCAAAAGTTGTTACTATTGTATTGCTTGAGCTAAGTGCAACTATTAGATGGTTATGTAGTAAGAAGGAATCTGAAGTGTCATTCATGGCTTTAAAACCTAGGATTGCAGTGATATTATGCCACATGGAAAAGATATTCCTATCACGCCTAGGGGTGGCATTTTATATCGAAAAACTAAAAAATGGCAAAAACCAACCAACAATTTACCGCAATGGAACTGCAATCGCGGAAAACCGAACCTCATTTGCGGTATGAAGAACCAAACCACATTTGCGGTTGCGGTTATGGTATTTGATTTTCAAAACTTGCGATTACCGCAAACTGCAACTATATATTTTTTTTTTAAATTGCATTTTGTAGATAGCATTAGTGCTCAAACAACACAACGGGGTCCTTCAAATCCATTCACCACCACCAACACTTGAGTTTGTAACATTGGTGCATTGCATTTTCCCTATAGTTTGTAACTTTAATTAACTTTGAATTGGATTTTTCCTATGAGTTGTAACTTTAATTCATTTTTCATTGCATTTTCCTTTTGGTTTGTAACTTTAAAGGATTTGGAATTGGAATGCTTGAGAAGTTGAGGTTGTGAATGCTTGAGAAGTTTAACTTTAATTGGAATGCTTGGAATTGTAACTTTAATTTTCTTTAGGTTGTGAATACTTGAGAAGTTGAGGTTGTGAATTTATTTATTTAGGTTGTGAATTTATATTTTTGGGTTAAAGTATGCTTGAAATCAAAAAGCTTCAAAAGAAGCATCAAAATTAGGTCTAAAATGTGCAAGATTGGATTTTTATGACACAAAAAGAACTGGCGGTTTTAAACCACCAATTCACTGTAACCGACCGCTTTTTGCAGCCGCAAAAAGCGGTTTGTTTGCGGTTTCAAAAATCACCATACCGCAAATAGTCGGTCGGTTTGCGGTTTAGACAAAAATTCACGGTTACCGAACCGCAACCACCCCTAGTCACACCCCATTCTAAAAATAAAGAATATTCTAGAATCAAGGTGCGTGAATTGAAAGAAATAAATAAAAAAGACTGAAAAATTGGTTAAAATACATTACCATTATATTTATAAAAAAAATTATAATAATCTTACAAGTGTACAAGATATAAATAAAAGTTTATCACTCTAAATTAATCCAACTTCTCTAGTTTCAACTTTTCTTGCCCACTAATGGATTTGAAAAACAAAATAGGTGAGGGATGAGCAAACCACCGCTCAGTGAGTAGATTATGTAATATGTTAGTCAAGCAATGTCATTTTACACACTCTAGAAAAATATAATAAAAAGATACACAATCCAAATCATATCACCTCATTAATTCATATCTTGGTTATCCTTCACAAATTGTACCCAGTACGTGACCCATATCAGCCTCACTGCCCTATGTCCTCGTCTGGTACATTTATTCTTCGGATACCCCATCGCTGAAGTTTTCATGTTCCATGAATATACATACTTCACAAAAACTCCAAATAATATATATTGTGTGAAATATTGCACAAATTAGACATGCTTGACTTGAAAATAGAGAGAGGTTTGTAAATAGAATAAACCCATGATTTTCACATTTATCACAAAATAAGAACTTTTAGAACATATTACATAAACCACTCACCATGATAAGTATGAAATATTGCAAGACAAACACACACGCTCTTCATCTTGTTATATATATATATATATATATATATATCTCTCTCTCTCTCTCTCTCTCTCTCTCTCTCTCTCTCTCTCTCTATTTCATGGTAGAAATTTATCTTAAAGGATTGGAATGAATGATTGAAGTGTGGAAGCATGATACTTATAGGAGAGGCTATGGATGCACCCAAATAATATTTATATATACAATATTTTAAACCATCAAAAGATAAGATAGAAAAGTAAGGGAATAATATAACTCATCCCCCTTTGGCCAATGATATCATAATACCACCTCCAAAAGATAAGATAGAAAGATAAAGGAATAATGTGAGTCATCCACCTTTGGCCAATGATATCACAACATCACTTGTTACTAGAATGTAAGGTGGCATGACAATGATGATTTGATTAAAACCAATTCTAAGTCTCTACACGTGGATAACAAGAATGGTGTCATCTTTCAACTAAAGGGATAATCTCATACTAGGCTTAATATTTAATAACATATAAATCTTCACAATAAATATTTAAATAAGAAAATTTCATATTAATAAATAATTAATATGTAGTATGAATAATAATAATTATATATATTTTTTCTCTTTAGGTTCTCACAATTCCCTTCTTCCTTCTTTGTTTTGATGGTACACTTAATCATGCATTTGGCAGATGAGGCTGCAATCGCAGGGCCTGCCCCATATCGATGGATGTATCCCATTGAAAGGTAATTAGCTCAACTCTTATTTATTCTTTCTAGTTTTCCATTTTAATTTTAAATTAACATGTTCAATCTTACCATGTCTTTAGATACCTACAAACATTAAAGAAATATCTTTGGAATAAGAGTTATCCGAAAGGAAGTATGGAACAAGGATATCTTGTCGAGTATCTTAGCAACGTTGAGACTCGAAGGAATCGAAAGGGTCGAAATGCTAATGGTATTGGTCGTGGTGTCAAGTTTTTGACTCTTCAGGTCATTCTAAGGGTTCAGGTGAACAAATATATCTTGACAAAGATGTTTGGGACCAATGTTGCAGAGTTGTCTTGTTCAATTGCGATGAAGTTTTCCCCTTTTTAGAGTAAGATATATATAAATAAAAACAAGCAAGTTGTTGCTACTTTTTTTTTTTCAATCCTCAATTATGAACTAATAATTGACAAGTCATTACATTATATTGTAAAACATAAATTGCTTCCTGTAGGGGCTTTTTCGTTCCGGCAGCTACTGTGGGCCTGGGCTGCTGTAAAGAGCCAAGTGTGTGAAAATTGCCCATGGGTCTGAGTTCAAGAATCAAACCCCAAGAATGCTTCGAAAGGGTAGCTGAGCCTTAGGAAGCACCTTGGTTACCTTCACCAGCAAAACTAACAGTCGCTTACAAGTAAATTCTTAGCTTGGTATGAGAAGTTTGTGGCATGGAAGCAAAGTTGTCATGAGTTTAGCATTGAAGAGAGAAGACTGTGAGTTCCTAGGAGAAAAGGGGATGTCAAGATATGGGAAGTAAGGATTGTAAGAGAGTTTGGCTAAGAAAAGGAAAGAGAGGGCATTGGGTGGCTTAAGTGATTTTTCGACAACTCAATAGAGGTTCTGTCAAGTACTATAACAGTCTGCTATGAGAGAAAAATAGGGGGGGAGAAGGATGAATAGAGCACGAAATTGCTGGGTTTTGTAAGTAAGAGAGGAAGCTTGCTCTCTGGACATGGTTGTTGGTTGTTGGATAGGAGGTGCTTCATTTATAGCCGCTGGAAGCTCCTCCTTTCCAAGAAACCCTAATGGTTTCTATCCAATTTAGCCAAGTCTTTCCCTTCCTTTCTCCTCTCCTCCCTTGACTTATCCTATTTTGGTGAAATCATCTCTGCCTAATTACACAAAGACAGGGATTTTTTGGAGCTCTAGGCTTTTCTCGCAGCTGTTTCAGTAGGGGACTCCCATTCTCAGCCATCTCCCTTTTTCTTTCCTTCCTTCTTCCATAGCTAGATCTGATGGGGGAAAGAAATGGTATACACACTAATTTGAAGGGTGCTTTCCCTCCTAGTAGTCTACGCGCCAATACCCCCTGGTTCTTTGAATGCTTTTGCTTGAAATTCATTCCTCTCCCATGTGCTGGAACCTCCCAGCAGCTCTGCGTACGTGGATGTCTTAGCTCCCTTTGTGGCCTTTGTTCTCCAACCAAGTGCTGGGGCTTTTGTAGATCCTTATTTTAGTTGCGTGGGCCTTCTAGGATAATAAGTTGGTTTATCAAATAAATGGGCCAACTTTACCAAGTTTGGGCTATTTTGTTGAGGTGATGGGCTAATTTCTCTAGGATATTGGGCTACTTTCTCTCTCTCTCTCTCTCTCTCTCTTATGCTCACCCACATGTTTGGGCTCAATAAATGGGCTTGAGTTTCGAAGCTCCCAAGCAACCTAAGACTTCCATTTCTCGGCCCATCAATGAGCCTCATGACAACTTGTTACCATCCATACAACAACTCACTAAAGCAAGCCCCGGGCATTTGAGTGGCTTAGGCCCACTTAACCTTGTGGCGTGATTGGGTAGGAAATAATGATGTCCTACTTGGCATGACATGCTTTAATTTTATCATGATGCTTGACAGGGTAATTAGCGTGGGCTTGTAGAGTCAACGTATTTTATAAGCTTATCTCAATTCCTAGCATGATAGATTATTTATTCGGCATGGCACGTGGACTGCGACTTGTGTATGACAGACTTTCGTGTGCTCCAAATCGGGTATTTTCTTAATGAGGCATCGTACTGGGTCGAGAATTTATTCGGGCCCAACTGTGAATTTTTTGGGCCACAACACTTCCAAGTATTGAGACAAAGTAATAGATGAAAGACCGTAAGTATGTTTAGTTCTATTCTGACTCATTTTATGTTGTTGCACCATATTTTCAATTAAAGTTATTTACTTTAGTTGTTGTTTTAAATTATATGTTACTAAATTGTACACAACCCATGATATGTTTGATAGGACCCGACCCAAATTCTACTTTGGAATCAGAGTCGAACCTTGTGCGTCTCCGAAACCTGGCAGGTGCTGAACACACTTGACCAAATTGCCCTTCTAAGTCTCAAAATTCTTTTTCAAGTTAAACTTCTGCCGGAAATTCGAGAGAGTCTCCCCTGTAAAATGCTCATTTCCCAATAACTATCCACCTGTAAATATACAAGTTACAATGAAAAAGAAAGTCCCAGTCGTTCAGCATACATAAGACAAATAACTTGAATGGCCTCAGGCCTCCATAAATCAAATAAAATATTCCACCCTTTGAATAAGAACTCAACTTTTAGAATAATGTGAATCCTTTATCAACTTCCAATATAACCCGACTAAACAAACTTTTAGCACTTAATCCTGTGGCTGTACCTAGTAACTCTAGGTTGCCTACATACCCTTTCAAAGGGATCAAGCCATACGTAGTTCTTTTCTCTTTGTTTGGCAAAATCAAATGTGAAAAGAATTTTAAAAGAAAAAGGAAATAATAATGGGAGAATAACTTTTTAATTGGAAAAGAAACACAAGGAGAAAAAGAATGGGTATATAAAATCAAAATAACGACATAGCAAAATAAAACTTCACTTAAGAAAATAATCGTAAATTTTACAAAATCTTTAAAACTTAGAAAACTCTTAATCCTTGTCTCTTAAATGGGAAAACATATACTAAAACATTTGCCCATAGATACCAAGATAAAATCCTCAATTTTAGTTTAAAACATCTCAAAACTTAAATACTCTCCACCTAGGCGTACCCCCATTCCTGATCCGTCAATTCCGAAATTAGTCCGTCAATTCCAGTAATAATCTGGCAATTCCAATATTATTCCGTCAATTCTAGTAATAATCCATCAATTCCAATCATATTCCGTCAATTCCAATAATAATCCATCAATTCCAAGTTTCACATAAGCGACATATCTTTGCAGGCTGCAGAAACACAGAGTCAACCCGAGCTGCATTCCTCACAAGACATAGGGGACATTTCGTCAGCCTGACCGCATTCCTTGCAAGACTCAGGGGACACCTAGTCAACGTGAGCTACACATCCTCGAAGAACTTGGGGGACATGTAGTCAGCCTAAGAACTCATATCCTCGCACCACATAGTTCAGGCTTCCCCGAACCTCGTGGGGCAGTGTCATAAATGACAAAACTGTTTCAAAGGCAACTAGGGGGTACTCCAGTGATGGGTTTGAAAACAATATTCCACAATCCATACTTCAAATCTTTTTCCTCAACTTTCAGAAAATCAGTTCTCAACTACCTTTGAATTTACACCACTTGCTGTTGAGAACTAGTGCCCATATTAAATATATACGTGTAGTTAGATATGTTCTTGGTTATTTAACTAATTTATTATTCACAACAAAACCGATTAACAAGCCATTCTCAACTCTTCACAACCAAACTCTATAGTATCCTTAGAAAGCAAAAGCAATTGAATAATCCAATATCACCTAAATATTTGAATAATACAATATCACCTAAATATATACTTATCTAATTCTCATAATAATAAGAAATAATTAAATAACAAAATAAACTTTAAATATCATAATACCCAAGAATATCATAAAGCACCAACATAAATCTCAAACCATACATAATCAAAATAGTTCATAAACAGCCAAGCCTCGTTTACACGGTCGCTCTAGCACTTTTGAAAGGGTGAAACAACTTTGAAAGACTCATGGTCAACCGAGGGTCAAACTTCCTAAATTGGGTCAACTGGGCCTGCGGGACCAACAACCTTCGATTTTCGATCCGAGAGTTCCTATGGGTTCAACAAGGTTTACTATACATGTCCTACAAGTTTGGTCCAAATTGAAAGGTCGAATCGCTCCTGATCGCACGATCAGACGGTTATCTTTTATCTAAACTTTGAATTATTGAATCGGGGTATCTGGAACTCTGATTCTCGATCTACGAATTCCTATATGATCCTAAAAGTGCCTAGATCCACATATTTGAAAATGAAGTCAATCCAACAGTCCGAACATATCCAACCCAGATAACACCTAATATGCGATATCCAATCGACAATCAAACGGTAACCAAATTCCTATCCAAGCATACCTTCATGCTCGGGATGGCCAAAACTTCTATCACTTAATTAAACCCCAAAACGCAGAAATTTCTCCTAAATACCACAACCAGCAGCTAGAACACTTCGAGAGGATAAGAAAGCATACCTGGATTGCAAGATTTGGTGCCCGAAACCGTTCGAACCAAGCTTAGGAAAAATGAGTTAAAATCGGCAACTTTTTTGCATATTTCAGCCATTACTGGCGGTAGTGGCAGCTAGGACCGGTCGGGATTGGAAGAGGGAGAGATGACGGTCCTTTTGGGACCGGTCCCGGCCCAAGTGGTGGCCGTACATGGCAACGGCAACCGGAGAACAGATCGGCTAGAGGGGAAGGGCTGGTCTGTCGCGTGCGAAGGGAGGGGGGAGAGAGAGAGAGAGAGAGAGAGAGAGAGAGAGAGAGAGAGAGAGAGAGAGAGAGAAAGAGAGAGAGAGAGATTTCAGATTTTAAAAACCCTTTTTAAAAAATTACGGTTATGCCACTGGGCTTATGTAGATCATAACTTCTTCGTTACAACTCCGATTTGAGCCCACTACTTGTCTATGGACTCATCTCGACACAATCTACGCAATAGTACCATTCAATTTCTCAAAATATTTCCCGAACAAAAAGTCATTTTTTAAACCTATTAAAATATTCTTGAGTAAAATTGTCTTTTACTTGAATACTTGAATAATTAAATATTAATTTAGGATCGGGTTATTACAATGTCAATATCTGAGGACTTGTGTTGGCTATCAATTGGTCCTAATAGATTTGTGAATATAAGAATCACATAATTCATGGGTGCAAGTTCTGGATTAAATCAGTACACGATAAAAAGAAGAATCAGAATAATGGTGTATTTCAATGTGCGGAGACATCAAGTTACTCAAGCACAAGAGACCGCAATCCAGTAATGGGCAATGTTGATTATTATGGTGTTCTTAAAGACATTTATGAACTTAATTATGGGGGTCAAACAGAACGAGATGATAATGGTCAGAAAATTACATTATTTAACTGTGATTGGGTGATACTACTAGTGATAGGGAGATGAAGTTTGATGCGTATGGTTTCCTCTTGGTTAATTTCAATCAGTTGCGACAAATGAAAGACACTTTCATATTGGCTTCTCAAGCTACACAAGTGTTTTATGTTGTAGATCCCAAAGACAGTCGTTGGCATGTGCCAACCCAAACTTAACCAAGAGATTTTTTTGATGTGCTAGAAGATAGTGATCTAGCTCCAATTATAGATAACCCTTTAAGTGCTACTGATAATTATGCCATTTCAAATCTTAATGATCAACTGCTAGACAATCAGGAAGTGCATATTAGGATTGATATGAGATAGCAGATGAGGATGAGCCCAAAAATGAGGACGAAGAAGATGTTGAGTCTTGAGATGATCTCTCCACTGAAAACAAGGATGATCTTTCTGATGACATGGAGTATAGAATTTTTCATGTATTTCTCATCATGGCAATCATTCCTCTTCTCACTCTCGTGGCTAGTCGGGTTCCTCCACAGGCTATTCGGGTTCCTTCACAGACTCCAACAACTCCAACACCAATCGGCGTTCCAACACAGGCTATTGTGGCTTTTGTCAATGATGTGACACTTAAGGGCACAGTGCCAATAGCTACCTTCGTCTTTCCTCTGGCTCCTCCACTCCATCAGTAGTTAATCATTCTACCACTCGTACAATGCAGGCTCCTACTTGGCTCCTAGACTCGAGTGCCTCTCACCATGTTACTTCTTCCACTGCTCATGATGGTCCCTATGTGATTATTATTGGTATTGGTAAAGGTTTACGCATCACACACACTGGCTCCACACCACTTCCATCTCCTTTTGTCACACAGTTTCATTTAAATGATGTCTTGTGCGTTCCCTCTATTCACAAAGATTTAATTTCTATCGCTAAATTTAATAAACAAAATCACACTTCTATTGAACTTTTTCCTGATTTTTTTCTTGTCAAGGATCTGAGCACGGGAGCGGCGTTACTTCGCGGCCCGAATAAAGATTATACATATGAGTGGTCTTCCTCGTTGCCTTCGTCCCGCCCTCTGCCACAAGCTATGGTGAGCATGGTGCCCCCCACCCCAATTTCTAGCATCGTCGGCTTGGTCAATCATCGCACCTTCCTTCAAATTTTACATTCCTCCTCGGTTGCTATGCCTTCTGATCCTACTGTTTGCACTTCATGTCATTGTAATAAAAGCCATCGGCTCTCCTTTGGAACTTCTTCTCTTGTTAGCAAAGGTCTTTCTGACCTTCTTTATAATGATGTTTGGGGCCCTGCTCCATACTCTTCCATTGATGGTTTCTCTTCCTACATCATTTTTGTTGATCATTTTACCAAATTTATTTGGCTTTATCCCATGAAATGCAAGTCTGATGTCTTCTATATTTTCACTAATTTTAAAGCTCTTGTTGAGAATTATTTCAAAACCAAAATTATCACCCTAGATTCTGATGAAAGCGGTGAATTCATTAAGCTTAAAAGCTTCCTTGCCACCCATGGCATCACTCACCTCATCACCCCATCCCACACCTCTGAACATAATGGCATCGCTGAACGTCGTCATCGTCATGTAGTTGAAATTGGGTTAACTATCCTTCATCAAGCTTCCTTGCCCCTTCCTTATTGGTCCTATGCCTATAAAGCTGCCGTGTATTTTATTAATCGGATGCCCACTCTCGTGCTTCATAACATCTCACCATTTAAAGCCCTCTTTGGTGATGACCCCAATTACACTAAGCTACGTGTCTTTGGTTGTTTGTGCTTCCTATGGTTACGCCCATACAACTCTAACAAACTTATCCCCTAGTTTCGTCCTTGCCTCTTCCTTGGCTATTCCCCCACTCAAAGCACTTACTAATGTCTTGACCTTTCTACTTCTCGGGTTTTTGTCTCTCGTCATGTCCAATTTGACCAAAACAATTTTCCCTTCTCATCTCATGACACCACCCCTTCTCGTGCTTCATCCTCCAATTCACCTCCCTGGATTGCCTTTACTCTAGCTGTCACCACTATTCCCTTCCCCGCTGCTGTCGTCCTATCTCCAGCCCTTCCACGTCAGCTTCGGCCTCACTGGCCCCCTCTGCTCCAGCTCCAATTGTGCTCCTACCCGCTCGTCCCTTTACCTCTCATGCAACTGACACCTTCTCATCATCCCCTGTGCTTCCCGCACCTAGTACCTTACTCCCCTATGCCCCTTCTCCATCTCCGGCATCCTTTCCTCCTACTTCCCATTCGTCTAACCCATCTGATCCTTCTTCCCCCTCCCCACCCGGTCCCCTCATCAACCACCCCAAGATTATCCACGCCAAAAATAAAATTTTCAAACCCAAACACTTGTATGCTGCCACCAAACACCTGTTTCCTCTCCCTTTGAACCCACATGTGTCTCTCATGCTATTAAAGACCCTTTTTGGCTTGCTGCCATGTCTGATGCATTCAATGCTCTCTTTCGTAATGGCTCTTAGGAGCTTGTTCCTTCCCAATCCATGCACAACCTCATTGGATGTAAGTGGGTGTTCCGTATCAAATGGCACCTTGATGATAGTATTGATTGCTACAAGGCACGCCTTGTTGCTAATTGCTTTCATTAGCGCCCTATCATGGATTTCTTCGACACCTTTAGCCCCGTCATCAAACCCACTACCATCCTTGTTGTTCTTCATTTGGCTCTCACTCATGGTTGGCCCATACGTCAATTAGATGTCAATAATGCCTTCCTTCACGAATCGCTTTCTGAGGATGTTTATATGTCGCAACCCTCTGGGTTTAGTGACCCCAATCTTCCTACACATGTTTGTAAACTTCGCAAGGCCTTGTATGGCCTCAACCAGGCACCCCGCTAATGGTATAAAGAATTGAGCCCATTCTTGCTCACTCAAGGATTTATCAATGCTATCTCGAATGCATCTCTATTGATTTTTGGCAATGGTGGTGATATAATTTATTTTCTTGTTTATGTTGATGATCTTATTATTACAGGCAACAATATGGGCGTCATCAATCGGTTCATCCACACCTTAGCTCATCGATTCTCTGTCAAGAATTTGGGGTCTCTTCACTTCTTTCCTGGTGTTGAAGTTCTCCATACTAATGATGGTTGACATTCGTGTCAATTTTGTAGTGTTTGTATCGTTTTCGTGTCAACCCATTTTTCTTAACAGGTTAACACGACACGACACGATAAGAAAACGGGTTGAAAATGTCAAATACGAACACGACCCATTACAATTCGCGAATCAACAACACGACACGATAACCTGTTAAGAATTAAAAAAAACTGAATATTAAACAATTAAAAAATCAACCAGCGCAAAAACAAAACAAAAAACAAGAAAAACAAAGTCATAGAATTCATCACCACCACCATCTCCTCTCCTCTCCTCTCATGCTCCCCATATTTATTCATCATCTCAATCGTTTACGGAAAGCCCCATTTACGTTAAGTCAGAGTCATTGAAAACAAACAATGAATTCGGACCTCGAAGAAGACAACTTGAGTGACTCTTTCTTCATCATCTCAGTTGTGGGATTCATTGGCAGCAATGGGCAGGCCTTGAAACGCCTCATTCGCTACTTGAAGGGTACTATCTCCCATGGACTTCTTCTCTGTCATCGTGCCTCTTTGCATTTCTATGCCTTCTTCGATGCTGATTCGGCTAGTGATCATGATGACCACAAGTCCACCACCAGTTTTGTTGTTTAGTTTGGCGATAACTTAATCTTATGAAGCTCTACCAAGTAACGTTCTATCGCCCGCTCATCCACAGAGGCAGAGTATCTTGCCATTGCTTCTACGACTGAGTTAGCGTGGGTTCAGTCTCTCCTTACCATCTCTTATGACAACATTGGCGCCACCTTCTACTATGCCAACCCAATCCTCCATTATTGCATGAAGCACATTGAACTCAATTTTCAGTTTGTTCATGATCGTGTTAATCGTGGTCTCCTTCAAGTGTCCTATGTCTCCACTCATGATCAACTTGTCGATGCGCTCACAAAACCTCTTCCTTGTCCACGGTTTCAATTACTCTGGACCAAGATCAGTGTCTCAGATGGTGCCACCGTCTTCCGAGGGAGCAAAAGGGATTCCCCCTAATCCACGGCATCACCTCCTTCATCATCAGAAGCTAACCACTCCAATCAAGCCTAATCCTCTCCAGGCTGACCTTTCCTTATTAGATTATTGTAATTGATTCTTTATATTTACTCCATTGAATTTACTTAATATAGGCCTCTAAATCCTGTATATAATAGGTATATCTTCCTTCTATAAACAATCAATCAAATATATTATTCATCACAACCTTTATAATGGGAAAGGAGTTGGAAGCCGCCTGACCTCGCTTGGAGTATGAGAAGAAGAAAACGGACGAGTTGACCGGCAAGGCCTGGGAATTGAGGTCAGCATGGCTTGTGCACAGTTGAGTAGAATTGGGATTATACAATGAGATTCCATGAAGGGTCAACCATTTGACCAATCTACTCACGCTCCGGTTCTACGATTCGATTTCCAGTCTGAAAGTTCTGAAACTAGAGGAGTTCAATGTCTTTGCAAACCTATTGACTAGAAAAATACCCAAGTCGTTGTCGGGTTTCCCAAAATTCTCCTTCACACAAAACAATGGTCTATGTCTCAAGTGCATGGCTTTAATGATCCTGCTCTCCACTATTGCGAAACAACAGAGTCTACGATCTCCCTGTGCGCCACATTCGAGCATTAATTAACTTATAGAAATTTGTCTAGTCTCACATGAAGTGCTGCTCAAAACATCTTACACCTATGAGAGGCATAGGAAGGAAATATTGGACAAAACCTTGAAAGACATAACACAATACACCACCACCACCACCCCGAGTCACCAAGCACTTAGCTAATTACACCACACCACCGCCTACAAACAAACACAATACGTTACTTTCTTACTTTCCTTCCTTTAAACACATACATATTAGAAGCCTAGCCTATGCGCGAGATCCACGTTTGTAGTAGTTGGAAACATGGGTTCCTCTGTCTGCCCGAATGTTAAAATATGTGATAGCAAGAGCTGCACTTGAATTCGACCTCGAACTCTTCCCAATGCTTCTTCTTGGTGTGGTCAACAAGGCCACTTTTGTAATAAAATTTATAGTTGCACAGATAGCAGCGATATCATGGAGAGTCCACCATATGGAGCAGCTCTATGTGCTTGATCAGGGCAGCCTACTTGAACACGTTAAGTGGTAGACATGAAAAAATTGATAGAATAAACCATTTGTTAAAAATGAATGAAAAAGCCTTTATCTCTCATCTGAAAAATAAAAGTATTGAAAAAGAAGGCAACATTTCCAATTCCAAGCTGCTCTCTTTCTGCTTCTCAGGTGTTCAAATCAACCCTATTTCTGGTTTTTCTCTCTCATTTTGAAGATCTGCAAGATTCTCCTCTCACATTTATATTCTAAGATCACCACAAGACTTAAGCTTGAGGCCCAAGAAAACGCACAAGCTCATCATTACATTTTAATTTTGTATTTTCTCCAATGCCAAGGCAATCCCTCATCTGAATCCCAATATTTGATGTTTGATGCTTCAATATCAATATATACGAGTCAATGTTAAGCTTGGGTTAGGGATCACCATTTGGCCCACACTCCATGGGCTGTTGAAGTGGGTAGCTCGAGGCCCGATGAGCCAAAGTACAACATGACCCTTTGTTTATACCTACTCTAAGATTAGGTAGGGCTTGGACTGGAGTGCGGCCCGGTCCGTTTGAGCACGTCTAGGTTTGCCCATCAATATAAATAATAAATATTATACCCAATTACATACTATACTCATTCACTCAATTTTCTAACTTGTCAAGGCTTTCTCTCTCAAATTTCCTCAAATTTTTTCAATTTCTCTAAATCTACATTCCTTTGGTGGTGGTGCTCTCATTCTTTTATTTTTCTCAAATTTCAAGCTCCAATTTTCTCAATCTCCCTAAATCCTCATCTTTGGGAGGTGGCGATGTTCTCATTTCTTTGTAATAACAGATTTTGAAAAAAAAGAAACATAAGAAAAGAAAATGGAAAAAAAATATTACTATAAATAGATCAAGGGTTTCTCCATATGCTTTTTGTGATAAATCAAAATGTAATTAGTGTTTTTGCACAACAAAATCTTTTTGCCTTTATGGCTAGATAAACTCGTGTAGTGCAAATGATTATGAGCGTCACATATGGGTATTAATTAACCGATAGAAATTTGTCCATTCTTACATGAAGTGTTGCTCATTCCTTCGTAATAAGAAGTTATAGAAGACTTCGAAAAAAAGAGTAAACAAAATGAAAAAAAATCCTTGGCCTATCTGGGCACATAGGCGCCCCGCACCGTCAAGACTGTCTAGGCCAAACCGAATGGGCATGCTAGGGACTTGAAATTTGAAACCTCATATCGGCCTGGTCTAAAAATTCAAAAAAGGCTGGGCATTAATCGTTGTCGTATTTCCCAGAATCCTCATTGACGTAAAACAACGGTTTATGTCTCAACTGCATGGCATATATGGTCCTACTCTCCACTATTGTGAAGCAGCGGAGTCAACAATCTCCCTTATCTTTGGCTGCCTTGTGTTTATTTTCTTTATTTGGCTAGTGCTTTACTACTATGTGTTTAGGAATTTCTGCGCCAGAATGCGGTAGGTAAGAACATATTAGTTCATGGCATCTTTAGGTATTTTAGTTATTAGAAAGGGAAAAAAATTGTTCATGCCATATTTTGGTTAGAAATTAGGTGAAGACTATCCATAGTGGAGGACAGTAATTGTACATGCTTATCTCCTGTTGCTTAGGGCCGCTTGTCCCTGCTCGTTCTAAGATTAGGTAGGGCTTGAGCAAAGGGTTTGAAACCTTGGCCCAGCCCGACTATAAATGTAATAAATAATAAATAATAAATATAATACCCAATTAAATACTATACTTCTTCACTCAATTTTCTAACTTGTCAAGGTTTATTCTCGCAAATTTAAAGCTACAATTTCTCAATCTCTTTAAATCCTCATTCCCTTGGTGGTCGTACTCTTATTCGTTTATTTTTTCAAATCTCAAGCTCCAATTTTCTCAACTTTCTAAATCCTCATCCTTGGTGGTGGTGGTGCTCTCATTCTTCTATAATAAAAAGTTATAAAGGACTTAGAAAAAATGAGTAAACAAGTTGAAAAAAAAATGCACAGGCCATCAAGCTCCTCCAAGCCTGCCCTGAGCCTTGAAATTTGAAACTCAGATTGGCCTAGCACTAAAATTCTAAAAAGCCCGTTAGGCCCGGCTGAGCGTCACATTTGGGCATTGATTAACCGATAAAAATTTGTCCATTCTTACATGAAGTGTTGCTCATTCCTTTGTTTAAAAAAAAAAAACAAAAGTTATAGAAGATTTAGAAGAAAAAAGAGAGTAAACAAAATTAAAAAAAGGCCCGGCCCAGCTAGGCACATGGACAGCCCGTCCCGTCAATGCTGTCTAGGCCCAAATCCTCCTTCACGAAAAACAACGGTCTATGTCTTAACTGCATGGCATATATTGGTTCTATGATCTTCCTTATCTTCAGTTTTCTTGTGTTGATTTTCTTTATTTGGCTAGTGCTGTACTACTATGTGTTTAGGAATTTCTACTCTAGAATGCGGTAGGCAAGAACATAAGTTCATGGCATCTTTTGGTATTTTAGTTATTAGAAAGAAAAAAAAAATTGTTCATGCCATATTTTCGTATTTTGGTTAGAAATTAGGTGTAAACTATTCACAATGGAGGACAATAATTGTACATGCTTATCTCCCGTTGTTTATGCCCGCTCGTCTCGGCAAGTTCTAAGTTTGGAAAAGCCTTGGGCAAAGGGTTTGAAACCTTGGGTCAGCTCGCGACACGACCCTTTTGAGCCCATCTAGGCCTGACACAAATTGACCCGACCATAAATATAATAAATATCAAATAATAAATATGTTAACGGGTGGATTTGTACCTAACGGATTAAGACATAATCACACACATAACACAAGTGCTTGAGTGGTTCGCCCATAATGGGGCTACATCCACTATAATTTATAGCTTTGTATTTGTATTTGAATATGAAGATTACATTGGACATGAGAGAGATATGGGGAGAGAAGCTTAAGAGCTATTGTAGAAGAGAAATAGGGGGCTTGGAAGAGCTCTTGGAGAAGTGGCAGCTGTAGTTCCCTTTGCTTGGAGGTGGTGAGCTCCCTTTTGTAGTCCAAGTAGAGGTAGAGAATGCATGGCTCTCCTTGATTTGGGGATTCTACATGGCCTCCCCCTGATTTGGGGTCTTGAGCATTGAGAAGGCATGGGAGGGGGCATGGCTAGCTAATCCTTGTTTGGTGGGATGTGAGGTATGACAAGCAAGGGTTATCCCTTAATTGGTGAGATTTGCTTCAAGGGGAGGTGAGGTCAACATAGTGTCAATAGAAGCCCCCAAAGTTCACAGTCGAGAATAACTTTTTGGCTGGGGACTTTCAGGTAAGACCAATGTTTGGCTGAGCTAAGCACATATCTGTTGAGGTGATGATGTCGAGCCGAGCACATATATTGGAGATAATTCTCCTTCTCTTTAAGCATGGTGAGGCATCTTGGAGATAGTGTGGCAGAGCCGAGTTCATATATAATGATAGTAAAAAGACAACCAGAAAAAAACAACGGTTTAACGGAAAACCGTCGTTGTGTTTGAAAAGACGACGGTTTTATAAAACCGCCGTGTATGATTATCTTAAACACCTAAAAAAATGGAGATTCCAATGGGTGTTTTTAAAAAACAACGCACCTAATTAAAAAAGTGTCGTCTTATTGAAAAAGGTTTTCCTCAAAGTAAACTCTGAGCCCACAAACAACGGCAGAAGATATAAATCCACCGACGTAGAAAATAAAGACGACTGTGTACTATAACAACCGCCGTTTTTACTCCGTAATAAACAAGACCAAGTTTTCATATTCGGTGCCGTATAATTTCAAAAAAATCCATGTCGGTATATGTTCACCCGTTTTCGTGTTTACTCCTGAGGTGGAAGGGCGAAGTTCCCCACTGGCTTGGAGACCATTTTGTTGGTCGACAAGTCAGCTTTCTTTGGTGTGTGAGCGTGCCACTGTTAGCAATGTAAATTCTAGCAGACTTCTTTTAGAGTGGATAACTTGCGCCCCAAGTTACTGACTTCTAAAACAAATGATTGTGAATTTGGGTGAGGAATATCTCCCAAGTAAGTTCTTTTCTTGCCTCAGACTGGTGAGGACTTTCATAATTTATCTCAATATAAAAGTGGTAGTTCTGGCCAGAATAGATAATAATAAAGTGGACTGTTTTAGGCAGAACTGCCTTTTACAAAATTAAGAAGGGAGAAATCAACTCTAGAAAGACAAAAAGATGGCTGGAATCTCATTTCTGCCTGGGTAGAAACTTCTGATCCAGGCTGGACTGAGTGTGTCTGTGCTGGACTGAGCTGTCAACAACTTCAACTGCTTAGTTTCAGCTGTAAATCGATACCAAAGTTCAATTTTGGCAGAGCTTTAATCTACTTCAAGCCTTGAGAGGCTTTTGAGCGGGCAGAACTGCGGCTTCTTCAGTCTGAAGGGGCAGAAGTGGCTAGACTTGAGGACTTAATAAGCTGAAATTGCACTGTAAAATTTGTTGAGGTTTTCATATTTGTGAAAACTCAAACTCTGCTTGCCTTGGTTTTTGCTGAACCAAATTTGTAACGAGAGAGATCTCGATTTAGAAGACTTATTTTCTAAGTCTGAACTTTGGATTTCTGATCTAAAGCTGGTTTCTCTTGGAATCCAAGTGAGCTTTTGGTTGTTTTCTTGTTGTTGGTTTTTTTTTGATTGATTGAAAAATTGAGTGTCCTTTGTTTCCTTGCCTACTTCTGCTTTTATAAGAGACCCTCTTAGGGCGGTGGTCTTTTGTTTAGATTTTAATAATGGGCGGTAAAAAGATCTCCTGTAATGTAAAGTAGAAAGGATTTTTATCAATCATGGCAGATGTTTGTGCAAATAATCTCACGGGAGAATATTCGCTTCTAGATCCTTTAACCTTCGATCTTCCTTCTCTCTCTTCCTCGATTCCTGTAAAAAAGACTGGAGTAAATAGACCACACCCGGGGGGTGTTGGCCAAAGGCCCTCCGATGCCTAAGTTAGTTCGAGTGTTTGTAGGAAAACAATAGCTAAGCAAAGGGTACGGAGTTTTATGTAGGGTGTAAACCGGGTGGCCGGAGCCGTGTGTGGTGGCCGGAGCCGTGGGGAGAAAATATGGAGAGTGGAGAGGGAGAGAGAGTTTCGGGTATTTCTCGGGTATAAGGAGTAGGTTTAGATGTAGGTTTAGATGTACCTTGAATGATGAATGAGGTCGTCTATTTATAGGAGCCTCGGGGCTAGGGTTTCGTAGGAATCCAGTTGGGCCTGATAATATCTGAATTAAATATATATTATCTCTTAAGAAGATAATATCTGAATTAAATGATATTATCTCTTAAAAAGATAATATCTGATTTACATGATATTATCTTCTCTTTATTAGGATAATATCTTAATTAATGATATTATCTCTTTAAATAAAGATAATATCATATTAATTAAGATATTTATCCCAATTAATTAATTAGCCAGATAAACTGGTTTAATTAATTAATTAAAGAGATAATCTTCTTTTCCACGTGGCGTGCCCTGATTGGAGACGAAAATATATGCTCCCACAAATGCCCCCAGCTTCTGCATGGCGCTTGTGTGGCATGTAGGAGATGAAATTATTTTTTTCGGACTCTCCAACTGTGTCTGGGCTTTATTATGTGAGTTGGACTCCTTCGCAGATTGGATTCCCAATTGGTGTAGGCTTCTGACTGTTGTTGGAGTTGGATTCCCAGTAGGAATGAGTTTATGATTCCTTCTTGACCCGGGTTGTCCAACCTGTATAAATACAGGGCTTCTCTTCACTCTTTCTCACATTGCAAACTTAACTTCTCTACTTTCTAGCTTGAGAAAGATCTTGGAGAGTTTTGTATTGCTTGTCGAAGAGAGGAGTTGCCGTGCATCCCAAAGTAAGTCGAGCACGTAAATTTTTTATTCATCTTCCCATTTTCACGGAAGGGACCAGCTGGGTGGGAATAGGCTGGTTGTCGTCGTGACTGGTTGCCAAAGATGATTGGAGCAGTGGTGGCCGCTGGTGGCTGCCGAGCGACAATCAGGAAGAAGTTAGTGGACTGCCCCATGCTGAGAATGTCGAGAGATGGAAGCAGGATAGTCCGAACCCTGATGATTTGCCTGCTGAACAGGATGAGTGCTTTGCTGAACCCCCACCAAAAAGGAAGGTCGATGTCAAGTCTTCGAGAACTCCCGCTACTTCTTTACAGGCGAGGAATGTGTCTCCATTACGGAAGAAGCCAAGGTTCCCTTCTGGTGAGAAAACCCAAGTAGGAGCTATTCCCGCGTCATCTGCCAGAGTCAAACATCTTGTTGGTGCAGATAGCAAGAAGATTGGTGGTATGCGCAACATTAGGGATGTTCCCCTTAAGCCTCTCGCTGATGAGTTTGGAGATCGTGATCTGCTCCACGACGTAGTTCGTGCACGGTCCAGGTCACCTGTTGAGAAGCCAAGAGATGCTGATTTTCCTCTCCGAAGTTCGGGTCGTTTGCACCAGTCGAAGAGTGGAGGTCGATGTGCGAGGTCTACTCATCCATCTAACCATCATGATCCGACTGTTGAGTCACAAGCAGTCAAGCGTGGAGTTGATTCATCGTCGTCGGTTCCTTTGGAAGTAAGGTTAGCAGAGGCTAAGAAAGCAAGAGAGTCATCTGCTCGGGGAAAAAGTTCTTCTGCGACATCAGCGGCTGATCCAAAGGTGGACAAGCCTAGCCCTACAGGGGATGCAGGCGTGTCTGATCTGCTCAAGACGCACTTTCTATCAAGTCCATCCGCTTGTGCTGAGCTGGTTGATCAAGTCCGTCAGGCTGGTGATCTCGGTACTTTTTCAAGTCTTTCCTTGGAAAAACAAAGAGAAGCAACATTTCATCTGCTTCAAAAAGGAGTGGTTTTTGCTGCGGAGACCATCCGGAACTCGTCGTCTGCTGTTGCCCCCTCTTCTGCTCAGCTTAGTGAGTTGGAGAAGAAGAATGCTGAGCTAGCTAGCAAGCTTTCTGCCGAGCAGACTCGTTATGAGAAGAAGACGTCTGATTTGCGGGCGATGATATCTGAGCTGAAGAGTTCCCTTACTGAGAAAGATTCCGAGCTGAGCTCTTCTGCTGTTGACTTGGTAAGTCGAAAAGATGCTTATTTCCGTCTTGAGCGCAAGAATGCCGACATCTCTCACAGTTATGACAAGCTTTTGGCTAGATTTCACGCCTATCATAAGTCTGCTGAAGAATCCAAGTCCGATGCTGTCATGGATGCGTACAAGCTGGGCTACTTGGACTGCACAATTGGATATGATCCCTTCTATGCCATTGGAGATGAAGACATCGAGATGCTCTATCCTGACTTGCCCCCTGTGCAAGGTGAGGAGGATAATGCTGCGAACACCGAAGGGGCTGAAGAGCAGGTGGCTGAAGAGGCGGTATCTGAAGAAGATGGAGCAGAGGATGATGCAGCTGATGAGGTGGCGGCAGACGTCATAAATCATGCATGTGGAGCTGCTGAGAGCGTGGCTGATCAGGTGGACGCTGAAGAGGCTGCAGATCAGGGGTCTCCTGCTGGCGCTTCGGAGTAGACGAAGGCTTCTTTATTTCTTTTCAGCTTTTGTAGTCTGCTTTTTGTTTAGAATAATTGGTCTTGTTTTGACCATCTTCTTTTTGTTTGAACTTGGCCGGTTGGTCGCTTTACTATGGAAATTTCAGTCTTTATTTTTTCAACTTCAATTTGCACATTGTCTTGTAAACTGCTTGAGTAACCGGTTAGTGTCCTGCTGTGTATTTCCCTTGGGATTTTGGCAAAAGCCAGGGTCCCCCTTGAGGACTCCGGGCGTATTCTGCATTTTTCCAGAAAACGCTTTAAGACGCTTCTGGTCGTTGCCCTGCGTCTCCCTTAGGACGCTGCTTATGGACAACTGTCTGACTATCCTGCCCCCCTTAGGAAACGGATAGGAACCTGGATACCTCCCTTAGGAAATTCCTGGCGCACCCTGCAACCCCCTTAGGATGCTGCTTTGTGGGCTGCGTCTCCCGAAGGACGCTTTTGGTCGTCGCCCTGCGTCTCCCTTAGGACGCTTTTTATGGACAACTTTTTTGACTATCCTGCCTCCCTTAGGAAACGGATAGGAACCTGGATATTTCCCGCAGAGAGCATGGTGACCCCCTTTTAATAAATTCCTGGCGCACCCTGCGTCTCCCTTAGGACGCTTTTTTAGCGGGCTACGTCTCCAAACGGACGCGTTTTGTCGTCACCCTGCGTCTCCCTTAGGACGCTCCTTATGGGCAACTGTGTGACTATCCTGCCTCCCTTAGAAAACGGATAGGAACCTGGATACCTCCCTTAGGAAATTCCTGGCGCACCCTGCGTCTCCCTTAGGACGCTTTTTTAGCGGGCTACGTCTCCAAACGGACGCGTTTTGTCGTCACCCTGCGTCTCCCTTAGGACGCTCCTTATGGGCAACTGTGTGACTATCCTGCCTCCCTTAGGAAACGGATAGGAACCTGGATATCTCCCTTAGGAAATTCCTGGCGCACCCTGCGTCTCCCTTAGGACGCTTTTTTAGCGGGCTACGTCTCCAAATGGACGCGTTTTGTCGTCACCCTGCGTCTCCCTTAGGACGCTCCTTATGGGCAACTGTCTTTTGTTGTGGCACATTCTGGAATTTGCAGTAGTTGCTTCTCTTTTTCAGAAATGTGCAGTACTCAGTCGTCTGCTGGGGACTGAGCAGGTAGGAGGAAGCGTCATGGATAGTATCTTTGGAGATGGTAGGCGTTCCATTGTCGCGGAATCTCCTTCCCTTCCATGGTGTCAAGCGTATAGCTTCCTCTGCCCCGGACCGGCTGATTATGTAAGGGCCTTCCCAATTGGGTTTCATCTTTTTAGATCATTGTCTTTGTGCAGTGATGAAGGCCTTTCTTAGGACAAGGTCGCCTGGTTGAAATTGTCTGATCTTGGCTCTTTTGTCGTAGTAAGACTTCAACCGCTGTTGATAGGAGGCGACTCGGACAATGGCCTTCTCGCGCTCGCCTTCAAGTAAGTCAAGGTTGAGTCTCATCTGCTCGGAGTTCTGCTCAATACTGCCCACTTCGATGCCTATAGAAGGGACAGTGATGTGAGGAGGAATGATCGCTTCAGTTCCATAGGCGAGGGAAAACGGGGTTTCGCCAGTTGATCTTCGCTTGGTGGTGCGATAAGCCCATAGTACGCCAGGGAGCTCATCTACCCATTTTCCTTCGGCGCCTTCTAATCTCTTCTTTAGACAGTCCAATATTATTTTATTGGATGCCTTGGCCTGGCCGTTGCCTTGAGGATATCTTGGGGTAGATAAATGCTGCTTGATGCCGTACTTTTTGTAGAAGGCAGTGATCTGCTTGCCGATGAATTGCGAGCCATTGTCGGTGACTAGTGATGGTGGGCAGCCAAACCGGCAGATAATATTTCTCCAGATAAATCGTTCCACATCATCTTCTTTAGTAGAGGATAGAGCTTCGGCCTCGATCCATTTAGTAAAGTAATCAGTGGCGACGATCATCATTTCTTTCTTGGCAGGTGCCGTTGGCATGGGGCCTGCTAAGTCGATGGCCCATTGCATGAAAGGCCACGGACTGTTCTGCGGATGGTAGATTTCGGCAGGCAGACTAGGAACTGGTTTGTACCGTTGGCAGCGATCACATCTTTTGACATATTCAGTAGAGTCATGGCGCATAGTAGGCCAGAAATAGCCTACGTTTAGAGCCTTCTGGGCGAGTGACCTGCCCCCAGAGTGGTTGCCACACTCGCCGTCATGAATTTTGCAGAGGACCTCAAGTGTTTGAGGGTACTTTATGCAAGTGAGATGAGGGCCGGAGTATGATCTGCGAACGAGTTTGTCGCCTTGCATGTAATATCTCGCGGCTTTCTGTTGGACCTTCCTAGCTTCGGACTTATCCGTTGGCAGATTTCCATTCACCAAGTAGTCGATGATGGGGTCTTGCCAGCTGGGGTCTTCATCGATCTGCATTGAGTCGATTGGCTTTATTTCATCGATGCTTGGTCGGTCAAGGTGTTCGACTGGGATGGAGCGTCTGAACTGGCTGTCCAGCGCTGATCCTAGGCTTGCCAACGCATCTGCATGAGTGTTCTCTGCCCGTGGAACTCGAGGTACTGAATCATTCTTGGATGTTTTGCCATGTACTCGCCTGAGGCTTGATTCGTGATCAGCTGGGAGTCTGAGTAGATGGCTAATCTCTTGATCGTCAGTTCTTTTGCTAGGCGCAGTCCTGCGAGTAATGCCTCATATTCTGCCTCGTTGTTTGAAGCAGAAAAGCCTAGTGTGATGGCTTGTTCCAACAAGGTTCCGTCTGGGGTGATTATGACGACGCCTGCCCCTGATCCTTTATGATTTGATGCTCCGTCTACATGCAATTGCCACATGTCGTTAGGTAGGTTTGAATCGGCAGGGGAGGTGTCGTCTGCTTTTTCCTTGCTTTTCGTGACCATCTTCTCTTCTTCGGCTGTCGGAGTAAACTCTACAACAAAATCTGCTAAAGCTTGGGCTTTTATAGCAGTCTTCGGCTGGTAGAGGAGGTCGTATTGACTGAGTTCGATAGCCCATTTCATGAGTCGCTGAGAAGCGTCGGGGCTGTGGAGGATCGATCTCAAAGGAAATTCTGTTATGACAATTATTCGGTGTGCTTGGTAGTAGGGCCTTAGTTTTCTCGCGGAAACTACAAGCGAAAAAATGAGCTTCTCCATTTTCGGATAGCGAGTCTCTGCATCAAGGAGAGCTTTTGAAGTGTAGAATACCGGATGTTGTGCCCCCAGCTCTTCTCGGATGAGAGCTGAGCTGACAACTGAGTCGGACACCGCCAGGTAGATGTACAAGTCTTCGCCTGGTATCGGTTTTGAGAGTAAGGGAGATGAAGTGAGGTAGGTTTTCAAGTTTTGAAAAGCTACTTCACACTCGTCATCCCACTTGTCCCTATGTCCTTTCTTCAAGGCTTTAAAAAATGGCCTGCACTTGTCGGTAGATTTTGAGAGGAATCGGTTGAGGGCTGCCGCCCTACCCGTTAGACTTTGTATCTCCTTTGTTGTGGCAGGTGACTTCATGTTGAGTATAGCCTTGATTTGATTTGGATGTGCTTCAATTCCTCTTTGGGTGACTAAGTATCCCAGGAATCGGCCGGACGAGACTCCAAACGTGCATTTGCTCGGGTTCAACTTCATGTTGTATTTTCGGAGTAGGCTGAATGCCTCGGCAAGGTTCTTGATGTGGTCTGCTCGCTCGGGAGCTTTGACTAGCATGTCGTCTACGTAGACCTCCATAGTCTTGCCGATTTGCTCCTTGAAAATTTTGTTCACCAGCCTTTGGTAGGTTGCTCCGGCGTTCTTCAGCCCAAAGGGCATGACTTTGTAGCAGTATGTACCTCTTTCGATGATGAAAGAGGTTTTAGCCTTATCATCTTCCTGTATCATGATTTGGTTGTAGCCGGAGTAGGCGTCCATGAAGCTTAGTAGTTGGTTGCCGGAAGTTGAATCGACGAGCTGATCAATTCTAGGCAGTGGAAAGTTGTCTTTAGGGCATGCCTTGTTGAGGTCGGTGTAGTCGACGCACACTCTCCACAGACCTTTATCTTTTTTTTTGCCACTAGAACAATGTTCGCCAGCCATTCTGCGTAGGAGACTTCTTCGATGAAACCAGCAGCTAGAAGCTTATCGATCTCGGTTTCAATGATGGCAACCCGCTCGGGGGCGAAGTTACGTCTTTTCTGCGCTACAGGTTTGATGGCTGGGTTAACGTGTAAGCGATGGCAGATGATCTGGGGATCGATGCCAGGCATGTCGGATGGCGACCATGCAAATACGTCTTTGTTGTTCCGGAGGAAGGCTGCAAGCTCTATCTTTTCCTCATGGCTTAGGCGCGAGCCGATCCGCGCTTTTCTCTCTGGCTTGTCAGGATCAAGGGGTACTAGTTCAACGTCCTCTTCGGGCTTCCATCCTTCTTCAGGAGAGACCTCCGGACGGATTCCCTCGACTTGGTCCTGATTCTTTGATTGCTATTGGGGAGTAGCTATTCCCTTTCCTTTCTGGTCTGCTCGACCATCAGGAACGGGATCTGCTTTCTCCTCTGCTTGTTCTACTCCCTTTAGATCTGCCTGATTCACAGGGAGGAACTGTGTTTGCTTGCTTTTCTTCAGCCCTTGAGCTGAGCATTTTCTTGCCATTGCTTGATCGCTGTTGATCTGGCCGATACCGCCCCCAGGGATTGGGTAGCGAATCTTCTGATGTGTGGCAGAGGTGATGGCGTTGATCTGGCCGATCCATGGTCTGCCTAGAATGCCATTGTAGGGTGAGATCTCATCAATGACCATGAACGTTTGCGAGCTGATTACAGGTGGAGAGTAGACGTCGAGATCTATCGTGCCCACGGTAACCGTCGTTGCGCCATTGAAACCAGTCAGGGACTTGGCTGATTTATTGATCTTTGCCTCTAAGCTCATCTGTTGGACGACTGCCAATTGTAGGATGTTGGCTGCACTGCCCTCATCTGCATGGACTCGGTCGACCATGGCCTGAGCGATTTGAATGCTGATGACAAGGGCATCGTTGTGCGGTAGATCCAGGCCGATTAAGTCTTTCTTTTGAAAGCCGATCACGGGATCGTCTTCTGCTAGTGAGAAACTAGTTGAGACTTGGGAGATCATGGTAGCCTGTTTGATCTTCCTCTTCTTTTCTTTGTTGGTCAGTCCGGACTCCTCGGAGTCGGCTAGGATTGTGTTAATCCTTATGACCTTCTGCGGTGGCTCCTTGGCGGTATCGCGGTCTTCTATCTGCTGGATGGCTTGCTTCGCGATGAACTCCGTGCAATGACCTTCTCTTACGAGTTCTTCGAGATGCGCTTTCCAAGCAAAGCAATTATTCGTATTGTGCCCATGTGTCGCATGGAAGGCACAATATTTTCTGGTATCCCTCTTGTCCGGATCTCCTTTCAAGGGTGACGGTCTTTTTACCCAAGGTTTGTTCTTCACTTGGGCTAGAATTTGATGTATGGGGATAGAGAACTTGGTGTAGTTCTCTTTCGTCGTGGCCTCTCTTTGTGGGCGTGACCTGCCTTTGTCTTTGTCCCTGCTGCCAAGCCTGTCGCCTCTTTGTTCTGCCCGTTTGGCCGGTCGATCTTCCTGCTCAGTGGACTTCTTCGCGGTGATTCGATCGTCATCCCAGAGTGCGTAGCGTTCTGCGGTCGAGAAGACCTCCACCAGAGTCTGGCTGGGAGTGATAGTCAGCTCGCGGTATAAGTCATGTTCTGCTGGAAGACCTTTCTTGAATGCAGAGGATGCGATTTGGTCATCGCACCCTACGATGTTGGCCTTTTCTGCTTTGAACCTCTTGATGTAATCTCGAAGGGATTCCTCGGGCTTCTTGCGCAGGTTAAACAGATGGTCAGGGTTCTTCTTGATCGTCCGATAAGAAGTGTATTCTTTAGTGAAGACGTAAGTAAGCTCCTTGAAGCTGTTGATCGACCCAGATGGCAGGGTATGGAACCAATCTTGAGCTGCTCCTCGCAAAGTCATTGCAAACACCTTGCACATTAGCGCGTCTTCAGCTTTGTAGAGGATCATAAGGCTCTTGAAATGCTTCAGATGACTTTCAGGGTCGGAATCGCCTTTGAAGCATGTGAAAGAGGGCGTTGAGAATCTTTTTGGGGGGGGGAGCCTGCTCGATTTTGGCGGTGAAAGGTGAGGAGTTTGCTTGGTCTACCTCAATGCGTAGTGCGTCTTCGAAATTTCTGCCAATCTTTAAGTCTCGAAGTCGGTTATTCACAAGCTTCTCAACGTCTTCTGCACGCATGGCTAGTCGGTCATGTTGATGACCTTCGCGATTTAGGCGATGCTGATTGACTTCCTCATTGGCTTGCGAGGGTCGACCTCCTCGGTTGCGCTGTCTAGACGGCGTGTTGGTGGACTGCGCTTGTGAGGGATTTCCAGTAGTTTGGCGACGAGAATTGGTTCTTCGAGAGCGAGTAGCGGAGCGCCTTTCTTCACGGTCCTCATTGTGATGATTGTCGAGTTGACCTCCCTGGGGGCCTATCCTTTCGTGAATATTTCTCTGTGAGCGGGCAGCAGAGCGCCTTTCTTCTTGATCCTCGTCTCGATGGCCATCAAGTTGACCTCCCTGGGAGCCTAGCCTTTCATGAACGTCTTCATGCTGGCCCAGGCGAGCGTGGATGTCAGGTCTTGGGCCCAGCCTATCGCGCACGTTGGTCCCTAAATTCAATCTGGATGGGAAACTTCGTCTGCTCTGAGTGTGGCTTGTGAATGCTTGTGACATGTCCGCGAGCTGATCTCGTTGTTGCGCATTTCCTTGTCTGCTTACTCCTGCTCGACCTGCTTGGTTCCCACCGAACTGCCTATCGGCGCGTTCGTTTATCCTTCTCTCTTCACCCTGTTGTCCAAGGCCAAGGTTTTGAGCCAAATTTATTTGATTGAGGAATTGCCTCATCAAATTGTTTTGGTCGTCCATTCTCTGAGTTAGCTGGTCAACTCTCAGATTAAGGTCTGCTTGACTTCGTGGATCGGGAGGAGAGAAATGTGTAGAGCCTAATTGCACACGGGCTAGGTTTTCGTTGGATGTGTGCGTGGGAGCATGCGTCGAGCGTGGAGGCAATGGAGGGAATGGTTGAAGTTGCTCCAAGATTGGGCCAAAGTCGACGGTGCTAGTGAGCCCAACTGGATGTGAGGTTCCACCATGCTCAACGGTGGTGCTATGAAGGTGGCTAGGTCCGGCCATGGGGCCTTGAGACGGTACGACGGCAGCGGAGGCCGGTACGGTGGTTCCAGTCACACGGGGTGGCTGTTGAGGGTTCATGGCGGCGAGAGGTGGTGGGGCTGCCATGTCGATCGCGGGATCGTGGGAGGAGTAGCTTTGGGCCGTCACGGATTGAGCCATAGCGGCGGTTTTGCTCCTCGTGCGCTTGCTTCCAGCCATGGTTGTTTGGAAGGCTTCGGTGGATTGGAAAATAGGAGGAACGGATTCCTTGAGCACGCGTTGAGTATAACTCGCACTCTCAATGAAAGCACCAAATGTTTGTGCAAATAATCTCACGGGAGAATATTCGCTTCTAGATCCTTTAACCTTCGATCTTCCTTCTCTCTCTTCCTCGATTCCTGTAAAAAAGACTGGAGTAAATAGACCACACCCGGGGGGTGTTGGCCAAAGGCCCTCCGATGCCTAAGTTAGTTCGAGTATTTGTAGGAAAACAATAGCTAAGCAAAGGGTACGGAGTTTTATGTAGGGTGTAAACCGGGTGGCCGGAGCCGTGTGTGGTGGCCGGAGCCGTGGGGAGAAAATATGGAGAGTGGAGAGGGAGAGAGAGCTTCGGGTATTTCTCGGGTATAAGGAGTAGGTTTAGATGTAGGTTTAGATGTACCTTGAATGATGAATGAGGTCGTCTATTTATAGGAGCCTCGGGGCTAGGGTTTCGTAGGAATCCAGTTGGGCCTGATAATATCTGAATTAAATATATATTATCTCTTAAGAAGATAATATCTGAATTAAATGATATTATCTCTTAAAAAGATAATATCTGATTTACATGATATTATCTTCTCTTTATTAGGATAATATCTTAATTAATGATATTATCTCTTTAAATAAAGATAATATCATATTAATTAAGATATTTATCCCAATTAATTAATCAGCCAGATAAACTGGTTTAATTAATTAATTAAAGAGATAATCTTCTTTTCCACGTGGCGTGCCCTGATTGGAGACGAAAATATATGCTCCCACAGCAGATAGGCTTTCAGTAGTCACCTCCTAAAGCATTCCCTTCCCTGGTTTCCTGGGTTGCAGTTTTCTATTTCAACCAACGCCACCGTCTGTGTGGGCTAAATTTTATGGCGGTTGGTTTTCTTATTTGTATTTTCTGCACAGCTCTCTGTTTCCCGTTCTAATTTAGAAAACGTGATCCGTGAATTCCTCGGAAGATGATGTATTGCTCTGGAGCAAAATCTTCGAACTCAGATGGGTTTTGATCTTCTGTTAGCAGTGCTTCAGAGATGTCCCTCTCATATTTTATTTTAGTTGGAATTGCTGACTTTTCAAAGCTGAGGTAGTCACGTGGGTATGTTTTTAATCTCTTGGGTTTGAACCCAACAAAAATTACGGGCTGATCCTTGAAGCCCAAATGACAGTTTGGTCTTTTTTGGGCTGGGGGCTTTGTTTTCGACATCCTGGCGTAAAGCCCAATCTGTCTTGATCCTAATTTTGTTATCCTCAAGCTTTTTGGGCTGGGCAGGTAATAAGTTTGTCTTTTGAACTTTGGCGTGCTAGATTTAGGTCCAAACAATGCCCCCTAAATCTGAATCGTTTTGGAACGGTTTCAGACTTAATATTTTTTGCCATTAATTTGCGCGCCAAAGTTCCGTTTTTTAGCCCACGCCTGCCACGTCCATCTACCACGAACTAGAGTTCGTGGGAAAACGGCTAGTTTATTAGCTAGTTACTAGCTAATAATTATCAGATGCCGTCCCATCTTCTTCTTCCCACGTTTTTCGAGCTTCTTTTTTAAAAGAAATTCAAATCCACCGCTTCTGAAAACCTAGCCCTTCCGACTTCGTTCTTCCGAGCTTTTCTTCGGGATTTCCATTGTTTCCTTCGGACCTCCCTTTTCTTTCACTCTCTCTCTCTCTCTCTCCGTTTCTTCCCTTGAATCAGAAATGTCTTCCCCAAGGTCTCGTGCTCAGTCTTCTTCAGCTCCAATTCCTCCCGATTTCATTACTGGGACCGGGATTGATGCTCATGCGATAGAAGTCAGGAGCAAGCTTCATCCCTTTGCCCAAAAAAACCTGGACGAGAATGTCCTTCATTTGTTCGAGAACACCCTGGTGTTAGGGCCTCACTGGTTTGGTCCTGTTCCTGCTGAGATGGCAGAATTGCTGAAAAAGGATGCCGAGGCTCCTTTGTGTTTTGAGAGTAGTTCTGCCCTGGCTTCTTATTCTTGGGTTAGCAAGAATTTGAGACGGTCTTTCCCGTCCAGCGAGGTGAGGAACAGTTCGGTCAAATGGGCAGACTGGATTGACAGACTTCACCCGAGATATGGGGGTCACTGGAGGAGAGTCGGGATTTATGATGTCATTCTCCTGTCCAAGCAGTCAATTAACAGAGATGAGAACCTGCTTGCCGCTGCTTTGTGCTTCTGGAATTCTGCCAGCAACACATTTGATTTTCGTGTGGTCCTATGGCGCCAACCCTGCTGGATATGGCCCAGATCTTGGGTCAGCCCCATGGTAAGCCTGTGATGTTGTGGAGATTATCACAGGCGAAAAACCAGAGAAGTGGCCACTCCTTTCACTATCTCTTCAGCCACGATCAACCAGAACTGCTCTTTCTCCAATTTTCTGAAGAAATTTAGTGCTGAGAAGGACAAGGATCAGCAACACATGTTGTTCCTTCTGTATTGGCTGAACCGGTTCATTTTCCCCAATCGGTCTTCTGCAGTTCTGCTTGAGTACAGACACCTGGCAGAAGCGCTTCACAATCATACTGATGTGGGGCTTGGGCCTACAGTTCTGGCTCACCTTTTCAAGAATCTGCACACTGCCACCCTGGAGAATCCACTGCCCCTGTCGGCCCCTGGCGCATTCTGGATGATCCAGATCTGGCTGCAGGTTTATTTTCTAGAGCTAAGGTTCCCAGACATAGTTCTGCCTGAAGACCAAGTTCTGGCCCTTCCTCTAATATCGGCAGAAGTGCCTAAGCGTTCTATTGAGGAGTACCTGATGCTCTTCAGGAATTGTACAAAAAGGTCGGCAGCTCAGTGGCAAGTGGTGATCAGAAGGACCAATCCCTGGTTCTAGACCAGATTTCGGTTGTTCGAGAAGGAGCCAGAAGACGAGGTTGCCAGAACAGACTTCAGGAGGAAATTTCTGAGCATCACTCTGCCCAAAGATCTACCCCACGGTGGGGGCAAACCCCCAAATTATCATATGGGGGTAGAAGTCTATCATCCCAACTTCTGCGCAAGGCAGCTTGGCTGTCCTCAACTTATTCCACTGAAATCCTATCGGAGTTGCAATCGGGCCTCCTCTTGGAGGGATGCAGATGATCTGGAGGTGCACAAGGATGCCCGGTGTGCAGTGAACAAAATCAACAACAGCACGGATGTCCTCTATCCCTCGTGGGAGCTGAATTCCTGCAGTTCTGCTGACTTTGACGCCTGGTGGAAAGCCAGATTCCAAGGTCTGCCTGCTTCTATTACCGCCCTCAAGGTGCTTGTCGACGGTTAGGAGAACTGGCCTATTTTTGCGGATGGGGGCGCCAAAACGCACATGGTCCAGACCATCAAAGACATCAATGCACAAATCATAGAAGGTAGATTTCTGATTCTGTCTGGGATTTGTGCTGTCTTGATGATCGATTTCTAATGTCTATTCTGCCTATATCAGATCCTTCTCTGACAAACGACGTAGGAGGGCAATCTGTTCAGGCTGGAGAAGTGATTGGTAAGGTTTCCTTTTTAATTTGTTTCTTCTGTCTTTTCTTGCTGGATTGGTTTCTAATCTCTAACTCCTTGGTGCAGTCTCTTCTGTTATTGCCGCTGGGGACCTGGAGCTTCCTTCTGCAGATGAAGAAGATGAGGTCCAGGCAGAACAAACCCCTACCGAGGCCGCTCTTTCTGGCAGAAGGAAAATAAAAGGACCTGTCTCTCCTCCGGTCAATACTGCGCGGCCTGGCATTTCAGGTAACCTCGTGACGTTCCAGCTATTCCTTCCATACTTATTCTGGCTTGCCTTCGTTTTCCTAATCTTTGCTTTTTGTTCTGTCCAGCTGAAAGCCCTTCCCCTCCTCCTACTAAGTTGAAAAAACTTAAAAAGAGGAGTGAGGTGGAGTATGTTGCCACACAATAAATCGCAGCAATCCCTACCACTACTTCTGGGACGGATGAAGAGCTGCGAGAGGCTTTTGAAGAGGTGGAGCAGGAAAAAGAGCTGGAAGAGTTGGAAAGAGTGCCCCAGGAAAAAAGGGCAGTGGTGGAAGGAGAGGTGAGTTTTATTTCTGTCATTTGTATCAGTTCCCCTTTCGCCCCATTCCTTCTGTTCTGACCCCTGTTTTGTAGGAGGAGATCCCTGCTGAGGTGATTGCAGAGAGCATTGCCTTGGCGCAGAAGCAACAAGGGGGTCCAAGGGTTGAGCTGACTAGCTCAGAACTGGCCCTGTTTGAAGATGCCGAGGCAGAGCACTCTACTGCCGCTCCAGTGGCTGAGGATCAGGCGGAGAAGTCTGCATCAGAGCCTGTGGATCAGGCAGAACTTTCTGTTGTAGTCCCGGAGGCTGAGGTGGAAACAACTGCCGCTGCTCCTGTGGCCGTGGTAATTTTCCTCCTTACCTGTCCATATTTTCCTGCGATTTTGCTTTGTTCTCCCTTTTTAACTGTTGTAGCCTTTTCAGGTAGAAGTGCCTAAAGTTGTTGGAGCCCTGGCAGTGGTGACCAGCCCCCTAAAGCCTCCCATCGTTGCTGTAAGCCTCTATAAATTTTAGGCCCCTTGTTTTCCATTCTCTGTCTGGCCTTAACTTATGCTTTCTTCTGCAGATGCCTATTCATTCCTTTCCAGGATCATCTACTACGGCTTCTTTTGCTGATCCAGAACTGGAGGAGTTTGAGGCCATGGATCTGGATGCTTAATTGGATAGGTTGGAGAAACTCAGCCCTCCTCCAGGCAGAGCAAAATCTAGGGCAGTGGAGGAGGCTATGGAGAGGTTGAAAATCTGGCAGTCCACTGAGCTGGAGCTTGACCAAGATAAGGAAGCCTTTGATCAGCTGATGAAGGACTTGGACCTGCTACACAGACAGAACATGGCTCCGAAGCCTATTCTTGAGATGGGCCTAAGCCTGGCCAGAGATGTGCTCATCTTGCATGATCGTTATGAGGATCTCAGGCCCACCTTCAAGACTTCTGAGTTCTGCAAGGCCACTCATGAAGCCAACCTGGCTGATTTTGCAAAGCAGAAAGCTGGAGGATACAAAGAAGCCAGGGCCACCGCAGACAAGCTGGAGAAGCAAATTGAAGAGCTCCAAAAACAACTGGCGGAGTGTAGGGAAGTGCAGAGCAGGCTTGGGGCTGGATTGAGTTCCAAGACCAAGGCTACCTTTCTTGTGCAAAGCATGGTTGCAGCTTCCAGACCAGCCTTGGAAATTGCAGAGGCTTCACTTCATCAGGGGGTGCTGCTCCAGAAAGAGCTTTCTGTCAAGAAGGCGAACCTGCAGGAAACCCTTAGGAAACTAGGGTTTTAGTCTTTTCTACCTTTAGCTTCTTTATTGTTTTGAACAATTTTGACGCGAGAGTGGCTATTTTTATATAAGCTTATTTATTTGTCGCCCTTAAATAGCATTTTACTACTTTTATTTACCCTTGATGCAATAACTGGACATAGTATTGAAAGTAAAAAGAAAACAACTTTAAAACAAAAATGGATCCAAACAAACAAAAAGAAAAAGGGGTCAGTCTTGTTCCTTTTCTATCCCAGGGTCTGTCTGTACAGCCTGCGAATCCCACATAGTTGGATAAAATTTCTTTAACCATTTGCCATTGATTGGGGCAGTATGAATAACTCCATCTCGGTCCTGCAACCTATATGCCCCCATTCCGAAGATCTGGTTAATTACAAAAGGGCCTTCCCATGTAGGTGACCATTTCCCATATCCAGCTATGTGTGCTCCAAGGGGCAGAATTGCCTTCCAGACTATCTCTCCCTTTTCAAAACTCTTGTTTCTGACTCTTTTGTTGTAAGCCCTCGACACAGCCTGTTTTCCTGCTAAGAGTTTGTTGAGGGTGTCAATCCTGCTTGCATCCAATTCTTCCAATTCCAGCAACATGGCTTGAGAGTAGTCTTCTCCAGTGAGACCGTGCTGGTGAGCAATTCTAAGATACTGGACTGCTATCTACATGGGAAGAATTGCATCATGGCCGTAGGTTAGAGCATAGGGGGTCATGCCAGTTGCTTCTCTTTTTGAAGTTCTGTATGCCCATAAAGTCTCTGATAACTTCTCATGCCACTGTTTTGGATTCTTCTCCAGCATCTTTCGGATGATATTGATGATCACCTTGTTACTTGATTCTGCCTGTCCATTAGCTTGAGCATAGTAAGGAGTAGATTGAAGCAGTTTGAACTTGAATGTTTCTGCCATATCTAGCATATCCCTAGATATGAAAGAAGAACCCCTATCAGTTGTGATTGACTCTGGAATGCCAAACCTTTGTATGATTTGTTCTTCTATAAAGGTGATGATCTCTTGAGATGTTGTGGTTTTTACTGGCTTGGCCTCTACCCACTTGGTGAAATAGTCTGTGGCAACAATAATAAAACAGTGCTGCTGGTTGCTGGCTGGGTAGATTTTGCCAATGAGATCCATTGCCCATCCCCTAAAAGGCCATGGTTTTACCACTGGATTCATGGGAACCGAAGGAGCCTGCTGGATTGGGCCGTGCCTTTGACAGGCCTCACATCCCTTGGAATAGTTGATGCAATCCTTCATCATGGTTGGCTAGAAGTAGCCATACCTTCTAATTAACCAGCACATCTTTCTTCCCCCTTGGTGAGCTCCACAAATCCCCTCATGGGTCTCTCCCATGACTTTCATATATTCTGTCTTCCCGAGGCACCTTAATAGCACCTCATCCTTACTTTTTCGGACCAAATCTTCATTCCACATGAGGTAGTTTGTAGCCATGATTCTGACTCTTTTTCTTAGAGGGCAGAGTGGGATATCTTAAGTAAGTCATGATAGGCTCCCTCCGACATCTTCAGTGATTAAGGCAAAATTGACTTCTATCTC
>NC_034014.1:15657682-15720002 GCF_000346465.2 Prunus persica
TGCTAACTGCTGGTGGAGGAATAGAAGGAATACAAAGGCTCTGGTGAATCCAATCCCTGCCAAGTAGTGCATTGTAAGTGGTGGAAGTAGTGTCTATCACAAAGAATGCTATTTTCAATTCTTTGCTTCCGACTATGACATCCACGTCTAAGATGCCATGAATTTTTGTGATGCCCCCAGCGAAGTTGGTGACGGTCAAACGTGTTGGAATCAAATCCTTCTCTGTTCTGCCCATCTTGGTCAGCATTCTGTGGGGTAATAGATTAATGGCTGCACCTCCATCTACCATAATCTTGGAAATAGGAATACCTCCAAGATTTGCCATTATAAACAAAGGCCTGAGGTGATTTGCCATTTCTCTGGTTGGTTTGGAGAAACAAAGTTGCTCTGTAGCTGGGTTATTGGCTGTTCCGCCTGTCCTGGGGTTGTCTGCTTGTCGTTCTGGTGGCTCCTTTGCTTCTGCCAACCTACATTCAAAGCTTTCCTGAGAGAAAACATCTCCTTCCAAAGTGCTTTCTTGTCCTTCGGCGGCCCTGAATTTCCCTGGTAGGATGAATACCATGTTAATTTCCAGATCATCTTGTAGCAGGTCTTCCAACTCTGCGCCAAAAGCTTCTGTTTCTGCGTCCAATTCTTCACCAAATTCCATTAATTCTTCCCCATATTCTTCCGTCCAGTCATCCTGCTCTACAACTCCGAGGGGTTGATTCCGATCATCTGCAGATGGTTCGTAGTCCAATTGCTCTTCTTCATATTCCTCAGTGTAGTCGTCTTCTCCTTATAGCGGGGTAGACCCGGATTTCTCTGGAGCCTGTATGGTGTTGGGATGACTGCCGGATGACGAGGCTAGATGGCTAGGAGATCTGGCTGGAGGTTCTATTTTTAGCAGTTCCCTTGACTGGCAAGCTTTCTGTTCTGTCTGGGGAAGTGTTTCAGGATTTTTCCCTTTTCTGGCAGAATTGGTCTCTGGATGTACTTGTGTATTATCCTGGCTCTTAAGATACGTGCAGTATTACCTTTGAATTCTTCTTTTCTGAGTTCTGGTTAGCTCCAGAGTTGGTCTACCGCTTTTTCCTACGGAATACCATCTATCCTCTATGATCATTGCCAAGGGCTTTTCATTTCCGGGTGTCTTGACTGGTATTTCCTTTCTGGGTTGCTCCGTCCTCCTTTTGCTGTATTGTGTAGGCCTAAGACAGCTCTTCTGCCTTGTTTTGTCTCGGGACGAGGTTCCAATTCTGTCGAAGACACTAGGTGTGGGATGATTTTGTCTGTCTAGAACCACCTCTAACTCTGTTTCACATTTGCACCTGCTACAGAGCACCACCCCAGCCGAGATGGTCGCTCTTGGTATTTGACTGGTTTCCCTTATGATTCTTCTGCCTCTGCTGCAACCAGCATCTGTCATTGGCTCAGTTTCCCTCTGTTCTGGCCAATTCAAGTTGACCATATTGACTTGTGGCTGAGGGAAAGGATCTGTCGTGACTGATGGAGGTTTTTCTGCCAGTTTCAACCTTCCTGCCGTTATCCCTTCTTGTATCACGTCCCTGAAAGCAACACAACTATTAGTAGAATGGTTCCAAGAGTTGTGCCACCTGCAGTACTGTCTGCCCTTGAGTTCTTCCGGCTTGGGTATTCTGTGAGGCGTTTCTATTGCCTTCTGCAGTAGCATTTCATCGAACAAGGCATCAACCTTGGTCAAATCAAAAGAGTAAACCTTGTTTTGCGTTGGCTTGTTGGGAACGAATCCTCCTGTGAATGGTGGTGGCTTTTGGTCTTTAGGTGGCTTTGTAAAGGCTTTGCAACTAATGGGATGTTTTAATTTTGCCATTTCTGCCACTGAAACCTCTCTCTCTTCTGATTCTTCTGCATCTTCTTGTGATTCCACCTCGATCAGGTGGACTAAAGAAGAAGGGGTTTTGTAGTATGTACCTTTGGAGGAGTTCCTCCTTTGCTCTTCTTCCCTGAGTAACTCCTCATATTTGGATGCCTTATCAGCCAATTCTGCCAGGTCTCCAAACAACATTCCGTCGAACCTCTTCCTGAGAGAGATTTTAAGGGCAGCTTGGGCCATCTGGATGAAGTGTTTTTCTTCCATAGGGATTCGGCACTTCATTTTGAGCTTTCTGAACCTGGTTATGAAATCTTGGGCCGGTTCATCTTCACTTTGCTTGAGGGCAGCTAGATCACTGATGGTGACTTCTGGCTGAATCCTGTAATAGTAGTCATGGAAGACATTTTCCATCTGTTCCCATGTTTGAACAGAGTTAGCTGGCAGGCTGGTGTACCAGGTAAAAGCTTGTCCAGAGAGAGAGTTGCCGAAAAGCCTTAATTTCAGCAGAGGGTTGTTCTCAATAGCTATGCATTGGACGGAGAACCTGCCTATATGTTCAACTGAGGAAGCATGGGGGTCCTCCCCGTTGAACAAAGTGAAGTTTGGTACTTTGAAACCTGGAGACAGCGGTATTTGATCGATATAGGCTGGGTATGGCTTTCTGTAAGTAGGCCTTTCCCCTCTTCTAGCTTCGGGCTCCATGATTTCTCTGATCATTCTTTGCAATGCTCCTATGTCATTCAAAGCATTGACGGGGGGGAGATTTTGTCCCTGTTCTGGCTGGACGTAATCGATCCTAGGCTCTGCTCTGTATGGTCTGGGTGAAGCTTCCTCCCTGCGCTCTTCCTACTCTTCTATGTCTGGGTGATTCCTCCAGTTTGCCCCCGGCCTATTCCTGTCATGATTAGCAAAAAGGTTATTCCCCCCTTGGCCTCTTCTTCCTCTTGCGGGTGGAGGGAATGGATTAGGGTCCATCCTTCTGGGTCTATATGGCAATACTGCTGGTGGTTCAGGCAGAAGTGCCAAAGGTTGATCATGCGGGGCCACATGAGGTGGAATGGGCTGAGGTTCTGGCTGGTTCTGCTGAGCTAGTGCAAGGTCATCTGGTCGGGCTGGGGCTTCGTGTTCTTGATTAGGAAGGGCTCCTTCCCTCGGACCAGCCTGAATTTCTCTGTGGTCTGGTACTCCAGCTATCTGTGCAACTAGGGGGTTTTCCTGGTATGGCCATGCTAGTCCTGGCGGAGGGCCATAAGGGAGATCTAACTGCTGGATTACAGGATCCGGGTTTGGGATTCTGGCCATGATGGATTCTCGGTCCTTCCGGAACTGTCTGTTAACCTGCCATTGCATCATGGCTGTCATGTTATTGAGAGTGTCCTGGCTCCTTTGTACTGTGATTTCTTGTCGGAGTACTGACTCCTGTATTTGATTCATCCTTTTGGAGCCAGTCCTGGAACGTCTACTTCCTGTACTGCCGTGGGCAGATTGCCTAGCATCGCTTTCTTCTGACTCGAGGCCTTCCCTGAGAGCCATCTTGTTTCTCTCCATATCTGGTGCGGGTTTTGGCTAGAGCTTCCGGTATTTGTAAATCTGTGAATGATTCTGTCAGAGTATGTATACTGAGAGGTCCCACTGGGTGTGCCAAAATGTTCACCCGTTTTCGTGTTTACTCTTGAGGTGGAAGGGCGAAGTTCCCTACTGGCTTGGAGACCATTTTGTTGGTCGACAAGTCAGCTTTCTTTGGTGTGTGAGCGTGCCACTGCTAGCAATGTAAATTCTAGCAGACTTTTTTTAGAGTGGATAACTTGCGCCCTAAGTTACTGACTCCTAAAACAAATGATTGTGAACTTGGGTGAGGAATATCTCCCAAGTAAGTTCTTTTCTTGCCTCAGACTGGTGAGGACTTTCATAATTTATCTCAGTATAAAAGTGGTAGTTCTGGCCAAAATAAATAATAATAAAGTGGACTGTTTTAGGCAGAACTGCCTTTTACAAAATCAAGAAGGGAGAAATCAACTCTAGAAAGACAAAAAGATGGCTGGAATCCCATTTCTGCCTGGGTAGAAACTTCTGATCCAGGCTGGACTGAGTGTGTCTGTGCTGGACTGAGCTGTCAACAACTTCAACTGCTTAGTTTCAGCTGTAAATCGATACCAAAGTTCAATTTTGGCAGACTTATTTTCTAAGTCTGAACTTTGGATTTCTGATCTAAAGCTGGTTTCTCTTGGAATCCAAGTGAGCTTTTGGTTGTTTTCTTGTTGTTGGTTTTTTTTGATTGATTGAAGAATTGAGTGTCCTTTGTTTCCTTGCCTACTTCTGCTTTTATAAGAGACCCTTTTAGGGCGGTGGTCTTTTGTTTAGATTTTAATAATGGGCGGTAAAAAGATCTCCTATAATGTAAAGTAGAAAGGATTTTTATCAATCATGGCAGATAGGCTTTCAGTAGTCACTTCCTAAAGCAGTCCCTTCCCTGGTTTCCTGGGTTGCAGTTTTCTATTTCAACCAACGCCACCGTCTGTGTGGGCTAAATTTTATGGCGGTTGGTTTTCTTATTTGTATTTTCTGCACAGCTCTCTGTTTCCCGTTCTAATTTAGAAAACATGATCCGTGAATTCCTCGGAAGATGATGTATTGCTCTGGAGCAAAATCTTCGAACTCAGATGGGTTTTGATCTTCTGTTGGCAGTGCTTCAGAGATGTCCCTCTCATATTTTATTTTAGTTGGAATTGCTGACTTTTCAAAGTTGAGGTAGTCACGTGGGTATGTTTTTAATCCCTTGGGTTTGAACCCAACAAAAATTACGGGCTGATCCTTGAAGCCCAAATGACAGTTTGGTCTTTCTTGGGCTGGGGGCTTTGTTTTCGACATCCTGGCGTGAAGCCCAATCTGTCTTGATCCTAATTTTGTTATCCTCAAGCTTTTTGGGCTGGGCAGGTAATGGGCTTGTCTTTTGAACTTTGGCGTGCTAGATTTAGGCCCAAACAGTATATTACAAAATACCGCCGTATTAAATAAATGTACAACGACGGTAAAAATAAATTTATCAACTTATTTTTTGTAGCATACTACGATGGTATCTATAACTCTAACCATGTTGGTTTGTTCAATTAACGCCGTATAATAAAATTTATCACGTCGTGAAGTTAAAATTACTGTCGTATTTATTCACTTTATATGTTTAACCTTATATCTAAACCGTCCTCTTAATAGTAATTTTTTTTAATTTCTTGGATTTTGGTATCCTACGACGGTAGATCAACGTAATGAAAAGAATTGAGAATAACCATGACGGTTTATATGGACAACCGCCGACAGAATCAGATTTTTCTGAGATCCCAAGAGATACGTCGTGAAGTTAAAATTATCGTCATATTTATTCACTTTATACGTCTAACCTATAATCCTCGCTGGACTCAGGAGACATCTGGTCAACCTGGTCCGTAATCCTCGCTCCCATGATCCACATAACTCTAAGACTCGTAGGGCAAAACATGCTAAAAAACTCAAGATATTTAATACTATATAAAATAATGCAAAATAAAGATAAATGAACATAATAAAATAAAATAACATAAGTTAAAAATTATAAGTTCCGAACACCCTTATATCGAACTCACGTAAAGTTCATAAATAAATAAATATATATATATCAATAACTTGATTAGAATCTATATATATTTCCATCTATCGCTTGTGAAACAAATGTGACACTTAAGAAAATAATGGTAACTGTATAAAATTCTCAATTTAGTTTAAAAGCATCTCAGAACTTAAATTCTCTCCACCTAGGCATACCCCCATTTCTGATCTGTCAATTCCTTAATACCGTCAATTTCATATATGCCATCAATTCCATATATCCGTCAATTCCAATGTTAGTCTGTCAATTCCATCCTCGCAGGTCTCGGAACTATAAAGTTAACTAAGCCGCATTCCTCGCAAGTCTTAGAGATAACACTTCAATCTGAGCCGCAATCCTCGCAGGTCTTAGACATAACACTTCAATCTGGGCCACAATCCTCGCATCACACGTGGGGCATCATCAAAATAACAAACTGTCTCAAGGCAACTAGGGGGTACCCTTGCGGTGGGTTTGAAAATCATAACTCGTCATTTATATAAACTTTAAATAGATTGGTTCTCAACTAAACTTAAAATATATACATATATATATAGTAAATACTTGGCTAGTTTGTTAACTATCTCGACCTCTGCTTAATATACCATTCCAATGTTATATTTATCTTACCACACAATTAACCATATGAACATATATAAAAAGGTGATAAATAAATAAATAATTAAATACTCAACTCAAAATCACATAAAATCATGAAATTAAAATCACAACTAAACCAAGTGAACACTCACACGCACATGAGCTTTCTAAAGGCTCAAACATATCACATGGAGCTCATCCTCATTATTTAATCCAAAGTACTGGCCCTAGGCTCCTAGACGTGCGTGCATTGTATTTGAAGTCATTCTCAAGCCTATGTAAGCCTTTCCAAGGATTAGAACGGTCTAGAAGTAACTCGAGACTCAAAAAGCGATAAGTCCCAAAAAGTCAACTCGGAACCCCGTGGGGTCCGCGACCTTAAAATTCCGATCCAAGAGTTCCTAGAGGTCTTAACATGTCTAGGACACATGTCCCGAGAGTTTGTTCTCAATCGGACGGTTGGACTACTCACGATCGCACGATCGGACGGTTACTGTAAACCTAGCCTTAGGGTTGGTCTTTTCAGAGTATTCGATCCCTTCCTACACAATCCGGAAATTGTCTAGATTGACATATACGAGAATAACTTCGATCCAACGGTTCAAATGTATCAAACCCAGAAATCGCACAATATGCGAGATCTGATCGGGGCTCAAACGTTGTCCAAATTGAGATCCGCGAATTCCTACGCGCTCGTGACAACACAAGAATCATTCTAGGACTAAGAGTGACCTCACTATGCAACCCACGCGCCGCCACACGCACTAGCAGCACGTGGGTAGCTTGATCAATTTCTAGTAGTTGGAAATACTCCAAACCGCCAGTCCAAACTCCTATCCTAGGTATAACACCCTATTTGGAATCACTTTTGTTCTTGAACTTTCCTCGAAAAATGACAGAAAGTGGCCGGAATCTCATCCCGAAATCTGGCCAAATTTTGGGTTACAAATCGAGTTGCCTACACTAGAAATTGATCAAATCCTACCCAACCATAAGCTAGAACACATTGAAAGGATGGAAAAACATACCAAATTTGAAGAAAATGGTGGCCGGAGGTGTCCGAACGAGCTCCACGAAATTTCGTCAAAAACTGTCCAAACCGCCCTGTTTCGTGGTGGTTTTCTGCGACCACGACGGCGGATCGAGGCTGAGATGGGCTGAGACTATAAGAGGAAAGTATGATGGTTCTAATGGGACAGGCCTTGCTTGAATTGATGGCCGGAGTTGGGAAGAATCACCCTTTGAAGTTGGCTCATCCAAAACTGCCCAGAGAAGAAATCTGGGTTTTTAAAAAAAACTGAACTTTGAAATATTTTCGATTATGCCACTGAACTTCTTTTGATCGTCATATCTCCGTTACAACTCCGATTCGAGTCCACTACGTGTCTACAGACTCGTTTCGATGTGCTCTACACACCACTGCCATCGAAATTTTTAAATTCCTTCCCAAACTTAAAATAACCTTTTTGTCCCTTATAATATTAAATAATATTTTAATTTCTAAAAAACCTTAATTAATTCAAATCATTTTATTTTAATGTTTAATTCAATTTATTTCCTCTTTTAAATTTATTCTCTCTTACTTTAAATATTTTAACACTTTTTCGGGCCGGGATGTAATAATTTCACCAAAGTCTCCCCGGTCAACAAGTCAACATGTAAACGTATTAAAATATTCCGGGGTAACATTGTCTTTTTCTTTAATAATTTAGTATTTAATTATTAGTTTAGAACCCGGTCGCTACCGCTGTCGTCTACCACCAAAAAATGGAAGGATTTTAAGTCTACCTTACTAGGCAGTTTATCCTTCTATTCGCAAATGAGAAGGAGAAGTTAAAAGAGCCCCCTCAGCTTTATAACTTCATAGAGAAATCATAATTGGATGCCTTTGTAGCTTTAAGGTTATCCCCAGATTTTGAGGCTGTGCATTCTGAGTAGTCACAAAGAAGGGAGAAATGTGAGTACAACCATAGGTTGTCTAGAAAGGGTACATTGCTTTCGAGGATCAATTGGAAGAAACCATGTCCGGTGAAGAAATCGATCAATCTTTGCTATGGAAGAAGGCAAGAGAAGATAAACAGGGAAACATCCCTGATCCAAAGATTGCAGAGAAGGCAAAATTAATCGTAAGTCTCACTGACTCTGTTCTAAACTTGTAAAACAGAGGTTTTATTTTTCATTCAGACATCGATATTTTAAGTAACCATCGTTAGACATGAAACCCCATGAAGGTTTTTATTTACCGCCTTTTAAAAATTATATAACGTCAGTATTTTTATGAAACCGACGTCTGTACTGAATTACAACGACGGTTTTGTGTTTCTGTGTTAGGTTTTTTAAATTAAATTTTGAACCTACACACACTCTCTCTTCTTCTCTATTTCTCTGCAATTGGTTTGTACACTATTTCTGGATCAATGAATATTTTGGTTAAATGTTTTTATCTCCGATGTCAAATAAACGACGGTTGTTTCACGGACCGACGTTTTAATATATACAAAACGACGGTTGTTTTGGGCCGACGTATTAAATGATTTTCTGCATTTGTTTTTTATATGAATTGTCGTCTTAACCTCTTTACCACGTCGGTTAATATTTTTATTCATTTATTTATTTAATCAGTTTTACTATATGTTCACTCACTAACATTCTCTCTCTCTCTCTCTCACTTTTAGGATGATTTGAAAAAACTAGTCTCCAAGGGCACTCTGACTGTCTCTGGGAGCAACGATATTTTGAACCTTGGCTTTGGGAACCCCTAAGCATGGTGGGAGAGTCAGAGGTGTTGGTGCTGTGGTTTCCCCAACTCAATTCTTCAATTTGCCGAGACAGCTGAGAGTAAAATTTGTTGACAAATTGAACGAAAGCGTTATGGAAGCAGTTAGAGTAGAGAGGGAAATTTTGTAGAAACAATTCAGTCAACTAATTCCCAACTTGGATCCCAACTGGCTCAGTAAAACTCCAACTACACCAATTACTCCAATTCCTCCAATTCCTCAAGAGCAAAACCCAAAAATCCAATGCCTGACAAAGCTAGCTGCTCTAATGTGAGAGCCCTTGTTTTGGTGGAAGAAAATCCCATGAATGATGCTGATGCTGATGTTAATACTGCTGAAAACCGTCAAGATGAAACGGTAAAATTTCTGACATTTAATTTTTTCTAATTTTTAAATTGTAAATAGACGTCGGGTTTTATTTTACAACCCGTCGTCTATTTTAACCTAGACGACCTTTCTATTGTGTAGCGACGTTATAACATTTACACCACAAATGTTATGTAGTAGTCTATAACTTTTACCCCGTCAGTATGTTCTAGAAACCGTCGTTGATATTATATACCACGTCGGTTTTGTTGATTTGTTGGAGTCGTTTATTTTACTTCATGTACAAACTAACTTTTATTTCTTTATTTATTTCTTGTTACAGGATCTCTCAAAGCTTGACATGCCAGCTCCTCTGTTAGCCCTATGCCAATATGTCGAGACCAAGTTGAAGCCTGCCAACGAGACCATTAGAATTCACATGCGAAAGGAAGCGTTTGGCATTGATCATGATACCTGGCTCTTGAGTGAAGACATTTTACAGTTTGCTTCCATGGTTGAGATTGGATCCACAGTGATTGCACTTTACATTTCCTTTCTTTTAAATTAAAATCTCATTTAATTGAATTTCATATATTTAATTAGGTACCTATTTGACTATTTAAAAATGGCAAATATGGTAAACCTTGTTGGCCTCGTGGACCTGGACAAGTCAACTCTCAGTCTGGAACGTTATCTCACTATTCAAAACATCTCTCTGACCGCCTGAAAAACGCAGATGGGGATCAATTTTACTTGGTGCCTTATAATCCAGGGTTAGTCCCCTTCTATACTTGGTCCCTTGTAATATTTGTTTTGTTTGTAGAATATTTAATCTATATGGATCATTTTGTGTAGGGGTCATTGGGTGTTAATAATTGTGAGACTAGCTAAGGAGACTGTCTATTACATGGATTCATTGCCAAACCGCTCTGTTGGCGAGGACATGAGAAATATAGTGAATACGTAAGTTTATTTATGAAAATCTAAGATTTTTTATTTCTGCATTTGAATGATACGACGGCTTTTTCCAATACCACCTTTGTAGTGAAAACACAACGACGATATATTATAACCGATGTTTGAAATCATTTACAACGTCAGTATTTTCTTGAAACTGTCGTCTTAAATGAAAAACCACGTCGTTTGTGTTTTTCATTTTAGGACGTTTTAATTTTGGTTGTTCAACTTTCATTTAAAAACAACTTTGGTTATACATCGTTTTTCTACGTCACCGACCTTAGAATGATACACAACGACTGTTCTTATTTTTCGATGTTTGAAATAAAATACGACGTCATTTGTTTTACAAAACCGTCGTCTTCACTTATTTACTACAACGGTTAATATTTTTTGTGCTGATTTTTAGTTTTGTTGTTAACACTTTTTGTTTTCTTGAAACAGTTCAATCAAAATGTATAACTCTCACACAAGCAAACAATCATCACGTAAATCACTCATATGAAAAAATCTACAAGGCACTCCTAGACAACCAACAAATGTAGAGTGTGGCTATTATGTGATGCGTTTCATGAGGGATATAATTCATGATCCAAGCCTAGTATTTGAGAAGAAGGTAAAATTTAAGATATAATTTCTTTATTTTAATACCACGATGTTTTCTTTCAAAACCGTCGTTTTAATATTTATAACACGTCGGTTTTTGTTCTTTATTTGTAGTTTAAGATATGGATTGATTGATTGTTGTAATGTATGACATTAGTTATTCAGTTAATTGTATGACATTAAATAATAATTATGTACATCATTTTAATTCTAATCACATTTTCATTATGTAGGTTTTGGGCACGACAAATCAAAAATTAAAAAAGCAGGGTTAAAACTGTAAAGTACGACGGTCGAGTAAAAAAATTGGAAACACTGACGTCTAAAATAAAAACAACGTCAAGTTTTAAAAACGCAAAAGACCGTAAAATAAAAAAACAGACATCTGAAAAAGAAATCAAGTCAATTTGCTTAAAATAAACCATCGTCTAAAGAGCGAAATAAAGGTCGTTCAGTTCCATTAACTGTCGTGACAGATGTTCTGCATGTCAGCTAGTCTAAAATAACTGACGTCTCCGAGCATACATATGTAAAGGAAGGTTAAACAAGCGACTTTTAAAAGGACAACCACGTCATTATGTAATCAAAACCGACGTGGTAAGCAATTACAACATCAAGCAGGTGGATCTCTCGATGTAGTGAAATAATTAACCACGTCCTTTATTTTAATGCCACGGACATTGAATACATACAAAGTTGTTTTCCTATCCACGCCTTCAATATTATTTATAACGTCATCCTTTGACAAAAACTGACGTGGGTACAATTTTGTACGTCAATGTTGAGTAATATTATGACATTTTAAATATTTTAGACGTTGGTTATTCAGAAAAAGTGACGTCTAACTCTGTCAAAGGGCCTTCTTTGTACAATTTAAACGACGATTCTCGCAAGAAACAGACGTGGAATAAACTTAACACGTCGGTTTTTATTATATTTCAAGATGTGGATAATTACATAAGCATCAGTGATGCCAGGTGCAGGACGTGGTTATGGCATGTTACAGGATACTCTTTAAACTTTGGTTAATGTAGTATGAATTAACCACGACAGTTTCTAGCTTATCCAAATCTTTTTTCCTTCATTTAGGGATGTGGATAATTATCTGTATGTCGATTCTTCTTTTGATCTTGATATGTAACACACTCTTTAGACGTCTCAGTTTTCATAAAACCGTCGTCTAATGTTGTCAAAGATTTCATTTTAGGCTAATTATATAGTAATTACACGTCGGTTCGTAATAAATCTGGACCTTGAATGCCTTAACGACGTCGGGTATTAACCGTCAATTTTTTTGTACAAAAGATGGCGGTCGATTTCACGACGGTTGGAAAACCTTCTAGACGACGGTGGTTTCCCGTCGTCTATTTCAATTTTTGTAGTAGTGAGCACGCATATATGGTAGGAAAAATCAATAAATATATTGTATTATAGGATCACTATATTAATACATGATTATAAAATACAGACAGTAGCAAAATACGAAAATTGTATAAATGTGTAAGTATAAATTAAGTACATAATACTAACTTTTATTGAAGATAGAGGCTTGCAGATTCGTAATGTCCTAAAGACAGAATTTCACCTCTCCTCATTACTTGAAGTTCAACATGCGTCTATCTCTCAAGATTCAACTATCTATAACTCAAGGATCCAACACCGGATCCTTAAATTCTGGCGAATGTTGGTGTGCTTCTCTTTCCAATACAGTATGTAATTTTTAAAGCATTATGAAATAGTTCAAAAAATATGGTCATATTCTGGCTTAGGACTTGTGGTTTTATAACACAATTGCACCCCTTCAAAATAGCAGTTAGTGTCAGTTATACATGTTCAAATTCAAACGAAAAGATAAGACTTTTAGTTTGAATTTAACTTATGCTAAAAGAAATCCAAAAAATAAAATATTTTATTTTATTTTATTTTCGGGCTGGGTGTATTTCTTTTAGTTTTCAGAGACCCTAGGCCCAAGTCTTGATTATTTAAATATTATTATTAATCAAGCATGTAGAACCTTTTGTTTCCTCCAATGTGGGACATTTACTCTCAAACTTCCAACAATACCCCCCATTTGAAATGCAAATTTGATTTTAAAAGAATATATGCAAACTCAAAAACTGGAGAGGAAATTAGATAAAATGCACATCAGGATAAGTGTCTTTTGGACTTGAACTTTCCCTAGTGTAGGCGTACCGAATCTACTTAATGAATTAGTGGAATTCACAAACTTGAACTGTTCATCTTTTTGTAGTAAATCGAGACAATACACCACACATGTATTAAATCTATACACACTTAAGTTCATGGGGTTGTGTTAATTTTGGTCTTGAATAAATCCTGGTTTCATAGGAGCTTTAGAGAATGTAGCCATGTAATTCTCTGAAATGCGACCTCACATTTACTCCTGTATAGGTAACGTTAATTAAAAGTATTCAGCCACACTTCTTTTGAATATCAAAATATTAACGTCATTAAATGTTTTGTACAAAACAAACCCTAAAAACTTCTGCAGACAACACACTTTGGTAGTGTGTTCATACCTTGAGCCATTCCCAACCAGTTTCCCTATTGAACCTAGACCATGGGATCTCCAATCAGCTAGGTTAGGGTTCCATTAGGTTAGCTCATTATGAAATTGGCATTAAACCCATTCACAAAACATAACTTAAAAAACTTCTGCAGACAACACACTTTGGTCATAGGAATGAGTAAATAGTGTGTTCATACCTTGAGCCATTTCCAACCAGTGAACCTAGACCAATTGTGAAATTGGCAGTAAACCCATTCGCCTCGATGCATATTTAATTTGCTCTCTAGGTAGGCCTTTGTCAAAGGATCAGCTATGTTTTCCTTTGACTTTACATAATCTAATGAGATTATTCCATCTTTGAGCAACTGTCTAATAGTGCTATGTCTTCGCCTTCCATACCTTGATGTGCCATTGTATATCTTATTTTTTGCTCTTGCAATAGATGCCATGTTATCACAATGAATACACATTGTAGTTACTGGGTTTAGGCAATAACGGTATATCTTCCATAAAGTTTCGAAGCCATTTTGCTTCTTCAGCAGCCTTGCCAAAGCTATGAATTCAGATTCATAGTTGACCGTGCTATATACGTTTGCTTGGTTGATTTCCAAGCTACTGTTGCCCCTCCATATACAAAAACATAGCCACTAGTGGATTTTATTTCACTTTCACTAGAAACCAGTTTGCATCGCTATATCCTTCTAAAACTGGTGGATAACTTGTGTAATGCAATCCATAATTAATTATGCCTTTTATAAATTGTAGCACTCTAATCAAAGCCTTCCAATGATCATCAGACGAGTTCCTAGTATATCGACAAAGCCTACTAACTGCATATGCTAAATCAGGCCTTGTACTGTTCATCATATACATTAAGCTTCCAATCACTTGTGAATATTCTAGCTAAGATACTGCATCTCCACTATTTTTACTACATAAACTGATGGATCAAAAGGGGTCACAATGGATGGATCATCAAAGTGACCAAATTTTCTAAGTATTTTTTCTGCATAATGGGACTGAGTCAAAAAATAACCTTGTTTGGTTCTTTGAACTCTAATTCCAAGTATGACATCTGCAAGTCCCAAGTGCTTCATGTCAAAACTGGAACATAACATTTTCTTTGTAGAATTGATAATATCTTTGTTAGTAACCATTATCAGTATGTCATCAACGTATAAACACACTATGACCCATGAGTTCTCGAAACTCTTCACATATACGCATTTGTCACTCTCATTGATCTTAAAACCATTTGACAACATAACATGATCAAATTTTTCAAGCCACATCTTTGGTGCTTGTTTAAGTCCTTACAGTGACCTATTAACTTGCACACTTACTTTTCTTGTCCTTTAACCACAAAACCTTATGGCTATTCCATATAAACTTCTTCATCTAATTCTCTATTCAAAAGGCTGTTTTAACATCCATTTGATGAGTCTCCAGTTTATACATGGCTGCTATAGAAATTAATATTCTTATAGATGAGATTCTTGATACAGGTGAATATGTATCAAAGTAATCCAGTCCTTTTCTTCTATAGCCTTTTGCTACTAGACGTGCCTTATATTTGTCTATAGAACCATCAGCCTTCAATTTCTTTTTGAATATCCATTTATGAGCAATTGTTTTATTACCAGGTGGTAAATCAACCAATTGCCACGTATTATTTTGTAAAATGGAATCCATCTCACTTTTAATTGCTTCCTTCCAAAGAGAAGCCTTACTTGAAGCCATTGCATCCTTGTATGTTTGTGGTTCAGCTTCTGACAAGAAGGTTAGAAAATCATGTCCAAAATTTCTTGGGATTTTCATTCTACTTCCTCTTCTTGATTCCATTTCATTTTCATGAACCCCTAATGAAGAAGGAATGTCACTTTGATTTTGTTCAAGTGACCTCTTTCTATTTGGACATTACCTATTTTCTTTGTAGGGATAAATATGCTCAAAAAATTTTGCATCTACAGATTCTTGATAGTATTAACATGAATATCAGAAATTTCAGATTTAACGACTAAGAATCTATAGGCTGCACTATTATTTGCAAAACCAATAAATACACAATCTACTGTTTTTGGTCCAAGTTTAACTCGTTTTGGCAAAGGTACTTGAACCTTTGCAGGGCAACCCCACACTTTGAGGGTTTTATATGTAGGAATTCTACCTTTCCACACTTCATAAGGAGACTTTTTGGTCTTCTTATGTGGAATTTTGTTCAAGATTGTATTTGAAGTAAGTAAGGCTTCACCCCACAAATTGTGTGGAAGCCCTGAACTATTCAACATGGAGTTAATCATGTCCTTAAAAGTTTGATTTTTTCTTTCAGCAACACCGTTTTGTTGAGGTGTATATGGAGCCGTTGTTTGATGAACTATTCCATGTTGAGCACAAAATTCAGAGAAGGCTATAGACTCATACTCTTCTCCTTTATCAGATCTTAGAGCTTTAATTTTTCTCTCTAATTGATTTTCAACTTTAGCTTTATATGTCTTGAACATATTCAAAGCTTCATCCTTGCTATTTATCAAATAGACATAGCAAAATTTATTGCAATCATCAATGAAAGTAATATAATAATTCTTTCCTCCATGAGTTGGTGTTGATTTAAAATCACAAAGGTCTTAATGTATCAAACCCAGCAACTCATTAGACCTTCCAAAAACATATTTGAAACTTTGCCTTGCAAATTTTGATTCTGTGCATATTTCACATTTATTATTGTGGTCAATTTTAAGGCTTGGCCGCAATCCTAAATTGATCATTCTATCTAAACAACGGAAATTAACATGTCCTAATCTAGCATGCCAAATATCACAAGACTCAACAACATAAACGGAAGCCTTATTTATTTTATTACTAACATTTGTAGCCAATACATTAAGTTTGAACAAACCCTCAGCCAAATAAACCTTTCCCACAAACATTCCCCCTTTAGTAAGAACAAACTTGTCTGATTCGAACACTAGTTTAAAGCCCTTATTGCTAAGCAATGGACCAGACACTAAGCTCTTCCTAATATCAGGGACATGAAGTACATCTAAACGGGTCAGTTCCTTCCTAGAGGTAAATTTTAGCAGCACCTTTCCTTTTCCAGCAATGGCAGCAGTTGAGGAATTTCCCATGTAGAGTTGTTCTCCACCAAAACTCTCTTGGTATGTAGAGAACATGCTGTTGTCACCACATATGTGCTTAGTTGCACCAGTATCGATCCACCAATCCTTTGTATCTAAAATCATATTGGTTTCAGACACTACAACAGCCAAAACATCTTCAGTTACATTTGCTTGATTATTGGCAGAATTGGCAGGAGCTCCATCTTTCTTGTGGCAACAATCTTGTGCCTTATGTCCAGCCTTTCCACACACCCAGCAACTCCCTTTTATTTTCTTAAAGTTCTTGCTGTTTGGTGCTAGTTTGTTGGAATAGGACTTGCCTTTATTTTTGTGGGAATTTAATTTTGGCTTTCCAGTAGAGGTTTTGCCTTCAACAATGTTGGCTTTGGCTTCAGAGGAAACACCATCCACTTTCACATTAATTCTGTGATCCTGTTCAACTCTTAGTTTTAGAACCAAGTCATCCAGGGTCATGTCAAATTTCTTGTGTTTTAGATAGATCTTGAAATCATTACAGGAAGGAGGCAACTTCTCTATGATCGAACCCACTTGAAAGTTCTCGTTCATGATCATGCTTTCATTACGCAACTCATGCATAATGATCGGGAGTTCTTCCACTTGATTAACCACTGACTTGTAGTCCATCATTTTGTAATTCAGAAATTTCCCAATGACAAATTTCTTTGTACCAGCAACCTCTATTCTGTACTTCTTTTTGAGCGACTCCCACAATTCCTTAGCTATCTTGCATGAAGAATAAACATCATACAAGGTGTCATCCAATGAACTGAGAATGTAATTCCTGCAGAGAAACTCAGAATGTTTCCAAACATCAATAGCATTTAATTTATCTACAGGTATCGGATTCTCTGTTGCCACAGGAACTTCCTCTTTGACTACATGAGCCAAATTCAGTGTTGTCAAGTAAAACAACATTTTTTGTTGCCAATGTTTGAAATCCACCCCTTTGAACTTCTCTGGTTCTTTAACATGAGTTTTGATGCCATTAACATTGACTATATCAGTCACCTTCACGCCACTTACAGATTCTACCATTAAGATTTTTCTGTCTTCAGATTGTTAGGAAAAATCAATAAATATATTATATTATAGGATCATTATATTAATACACGATTATAAAATGCATACAGTAGCAAAATACAAAAATTGTATAAATGTGTAAGTATAAATTAAGTACAGAATATTGACTTTTATTGAAGATAGAGGCTTGCGGATTCGCAATGTCCTAAAGACAGAATTTCGCCTCTCCTCATTGCTTGAAGTTCAACATGCGTCTATCTCCCAGGATTCAACTATCTATAATTTAAGGATCCTTGAATTCTGGTAAACATTGGTGTGCTTCTCTTCCAATACAGTATGTAATTTTTAAAGCATTATGAAATAGTTTAAAAAAGATGATCGTATTATGGCTTAGGACTTGTGGTTTTATAACACAATTACACCCCTTCAAAGTAGCAGTTAGTGTCAGTTATACCTGTTCAAATTCAAACCAAAAGATAAGATAAGATTTTTGGTTTTAATTTCACTTCTGCTAAAAGAAATCCAAAAAATAAAATAAATTATTTTATTTTATTTTCAGAGACCCCAAGCCCAAGTCTTGATTATTTAAATATTATTATTAATCAAGCAAGCCAACCATGTATAGCCTTCACTACCAAGCCCATCAACCCACCAATCTTATTTAATTGGTGTTAAGGTTTCATGCTTATAAAGCCTGTAGAACCTTTTGTTTCCTCCAATGTGGGACATTTTCTTTCAAACTTCCAACAATATAGAGATATTAAGGCTAAGCCGAGCACATATCACATGATTTTCTGATGATGGTGTTGTATGTAATGATTTGATGATGATGTATGCCATGTCATAATGGCGATGTATGTCATTTCATGATTGCCATGTATGCCATGACATGATGGCGATGTATGCCATGTAATGATGGCGATGTAATGGAGTTGTATGTCATGTCATGGTGGCTATGTAATGTAGATGTAAATATGTTATGACATGATGGTACTATGATAATGCATGCTAGTTGGTAATTTTGATAATAATAGGTATGTGTAATCCCGACTTGCGTTGAGATAGTCATCACCCGAGCAAAGCCGTGCACATATATTGCGAATTTTCCTTCTCTTTAAGCATGGCAAGACATATTGGAGATAGTGTGGCCGATATACATGGTGTGCTCGGGTAATATAGATGTATATATGTTATGACATGATGGTACTATGGTAATGCATGCTAGTTGGTAATTTTGATAATAATAGGTATGTGTAATCCCTTACTTGCATTGAGATAGTCATCATCCGGGCCGAGCCGAGCACATATATGGAGAATTTTCCTTCTCTTTAAGCATGGCGAGACATATTGGAGATGGTGTGGCCAATATACGTGGTGTGCCCCGAGCCCTCGAGTTCTTAGTTAAGAACTTGCTATTGACTGTGAACTTTAAAGTAAAACCATTGTTGGTTAAGCTGATCAACCCGTGCCCTGGTGGGGAGAGCTTTTGTTCCTTGGAGAATCAACTATGCAAGGTGGTTAGTCATGCAACATGGTAGTCGGCTATGCTAGGTGGCTAAGTGGTGAATGACCATACAAGGTGGTCAAGTCATCCATGCGAGTAATACGACATAAAATTGAGCATGCAAGGTGGTCGGGTCGATCATGCAATCTAGTGGCCATGCAAGGTAGTCGGGTCGGTTGTTCGACGTGGTAGATGACCATGCAAGGTGGTCGGGCCGGTGGTTCAACTTTGTAGACGACGATGCAAGATGGTCAAGTCGGTCATTCGACATGGTATATGACCATGCAAGGTGGTCAGGTCGGTCATTCAACGTTGAAGATGACCATGCAAGGTGGTCAAGTCGGTCATTCGACATGATAGATGACCATGCAAGGTGGTTGGGTCAGTCGTTCGACGTGACAGATGACCATGCAAGGTGGTCGGGTCGGTTGTTTGATGTTGTAGACCATGCAAGGTGGTCAAGTCAGTCTTTCGACGTGATAGATGACATGAATGTGGTCGGGTTGGTCGTTTGATGTTGTAGACCACGCAAAGTGGTTGGGTCGGTCGTTTGATGTTGTAGATGACCATACAAGGTGGTCGAGTCGGTCATTTGACATGGTATATGACCATGCAAGGTGTTCGGGTCGGTCGTTTGATGCTGTAGACCATGCAAGGTGGTTTCTGATGGTTGACCAACCAAGTTTGGTGCTCATACTCTTTACCAATATGGCTGCTGACTTGGATTGAGAAATAAAGGAGGGCTATAACTCGTGAGAGAGGAAAATAAGAAAGGAGCACTGTGGGTGCTCTGAGCAGGTTTTGCTTCAGATTTTAGCATGGAGCTGCTAGTAGAGATGAGCCTCACAGTGGAGAGAGAGTTTTACCGTGAAGGAGAGGAATGAGAACGACATAGATTTTTGTGTCATTTTCCACAGATGGTGCCAAATATTAACGGGTGAATTTGTACCTAATGGATTAAGACATAATCACACACATAATACAAGTGTTTGACTAATTCACCCATAATGGGGCTACATCCACTATAGTTTATAACTTTGTATTTGTATTTGAATATGGAGATTACATTGCACATGAGAGAGATATGGGGAGAGAAGCTTAAGAGCTCTTGTAGAAGAGAAATAGGGGGCTTGGGAGAGCTCTTGGAGAAGTGGCAGCTGCTGGTCCCTTTGCTTGGAGGTGGTGAGCTTCCTTTTGTAGTCCAAGTAGTGATAGAGAATGCATGGCTCTCCTTGATTTGGGGATTCTACATGGCCTCCCCCTGATTTGGGGCCTTGGGCATTGAGAAGGCATGGGAGGGGGCATGGCTAGCTAATCCTTGTTTGGTGGGATGTGAGGTATGACAAGCAAAGGTTATCCTTTAATTGATGGGATTTGCTTAATGGGGAGGTAAAGTCAACATGGTCTCAACAAAATATAATAACCAATTAAATACTATACTTTTTTCACTCAATTTTCTAACTTGTCAAGGTTTATTCTCTCAAATTTAAAGCTCCAATTTTCTCAGTCTCTCTAAATCCTCATTCTTTTGGTGGTGGTACTCTCATTCTTTTATTTTCTCAAATTTCAAACTCCAATTTTCTCAATCTCTCTATTTCCTCATCGTTGATGGTGGTGGCACATTTATTCCTTTGTAATAAAAAGCTATAAAGGACTTGGAAAAAAAAAAGAGTAAATGAAATGAAAAAAAAAAAAAAAAAGCCCGAGTCCTGAAGCTCGTGTAGGCTGTGCCCGAGCCTTGAAATTTGAAACCTCAGATCGGCCTAGCCAGAAAATTCAAAAAAGCCCATTAGGCTATGCTCAAGCGTCACATACGTGCATTAATTAACCGATAGAAAGTTTTCCATTCTTACATAGAGTTGCTCATTCCTTTGTAATAAAAAGTTATAGAAGACTTAGAAGAAAAAAAAAGTAAACAAAATGAAAAAAAGGTCAGGTCCATCTAGGCACATGGATGGCCCGACCCGTCAAACTTGTCTAGCTCGACCCAATAGGAGGGCCATGGCCTTGAAATTTGAAACCTCAAATTGGACTGTCCTGAAAATTCAAAAAATCCTGTGAGCCTCGGTCCGAGCGTCACATGTGGGCATTAATAGTTGTAGGGCTCGTTTGGTACGCGGGATTGTCATGGACTAGACTAAATATTGGGACTGTCTTGGATTGGCTTGGCTTGGCATAAGCTGGATAAGACTTGTACTGTGTTTGGTGCCAATTAAACTAGGACTAAATTTTTTGACTTTTTTATTTTTAATTTTAAAAAAAAGGCAAGTGGATTTATTTGTTCTGTTTTTTTTTAACTTTTCTTCTTTTGTTCTCTGCGACTTCATCTTCTTCTTCCAACCTGCAACTTCATCTTCTTCTTCCAACCTGCAACTTCATCTTCTTCTTCTCCCTCCTCTCTCCTTCTCCACTTCTTCTCAATCTATTTGTCTCTCTGCTTCTTAATTGAAAATTTTATATTCTCTCATTTTCCTATTTCACTATTTCTCTCTTCACCCTCCTCTCTCTTCAATAGCCACATGCCCAAACCCACAATCTAAATTTGGGAATTTGCTTATTTGAGGAGGCTTCTGCCTGGGTGGATTCTTTGATGATGAATGGCTTGATGGTTAGCTATTGTTTTATGAGGTTCTTCCCAATTTCATAAAAAGAAAAAGGGATTTGAATTAATTGATTTATTTCCTCCATTTGGGTTTTGTAGCAGAGAGAGAGAGAGAGAGAGAGAGAGAGAGAGAGAGAGAGAGAGAGAGAGAGAGAGAGAGAGAGAGAGAGAGAGAGAGAGAGCAGTTGACATGGATGAGGGTTGGAGGCCATGGTTGTGACAAGGTGTGTGCTTAGGTGGGAGGTGATGGCTGTGATGAGATGTATGGTGGGGTGGGAACTAATGGCAAAGACGAAGGCGTGGAGAGGGGATTATTTGTCCCCCCCTTCACAGACGGGTCTCACTAAGCCCAGTTAAGAAGGTGTATTTGGTGGGCCCCAGATTATTAATCCCATTTAAAACTAGAACCGTATGACAACAAATATGGGATAATTTTTTATCCAAGCCAGTCCAAGTTAAGGAGGTGTACCAAACGAGCCCGTAAGGTTTCCCAAAATCCTCCTTTTACGCAAAACAACAGTCTATGTCTCAACTGCATGGCATATACTGGTCATGCTCTCCACTATCGCGAAGCAGCATAACCTACAATATACCTTATCTTCAGCTACCTTGTGTTTATTTTCTTTATTTGGTTAGTGCTATACTATTATGTGTTCATGAATTTCTATGCCAGAATGCGATAGGCAAAAACAGATAAGTTCATGACATCTTTTGGTATTTTAGTTATTAGAAAGCAAAAACAGATAAGTTCATGCCGTATTTTGGTATTTTGGTTAGAAATTAGGTGAAAACTATCCACAGTGGAGACTTAGACCAACTCCACCCATTTGCCCTTAGCCATGGCAAGGGTGGAGCTAGGGCAGCCACTATTCACGTGAATAGTGGTTGCCCTTGCAAATAGTAATTTGTGTTTCCACCCGTTGCCCTAGCTAAGGGCAATTACTATTCATTTTTTTTGTTTTTTCCTCATATTTTTTAATGAAAATAATTAATTTGGGTAGTATTTTCAGATAATATTTTCGGGTTCCTACGTGTCAAGACTATTCATAATCAGATAAAATTTCCGGATAAGATTTTTGGATTCAAATTTCGGATGAATTTCAAAGTTCAAATTTCAGATAAATTTTTGGGTTCAAATTTCGAATGAATTTGGGTTCAAATTTCAGATAAATTTGGGTTCAAATTTCAGATAAATTTGGGTTCAAATTTCGGATGAATTTCAAAATTCAAATTTCATACAAATTAGGGTTCAAATTTCGGATGAATTTCAAATTTCAGATAAGATTTTCATTCAATAAAATCAAGCCACGTGACATGTCTATCTTGCCAAAATTTTCTATAAAACCAGAGTCTCAGCTCATACCTCTCACACCACATCTTTCTATATTTTCATTTCTCAGAGTTTAGAATTCATACTTCATTCATTCTGAATGGAAGAATTTAGGAGATGCTTGGAGAGGCAAGAGAGAGAAACAAGAGAGAGAAACCGTAGAGCAGATGAAGTCAATGAGTTGCAGAGACAAGTCGATGAGCAAGTTATCATAGCAGTGGCTTTGCAAGAAGAAGAGAACCAAGGTCGCCGCCATGGTTCACAAGTCGGCCGCCGCCGGAATGTGGAAAGACATAGGCATTCTCGGGGTAAGAATCTTTTGGAAGATTATTTTATCCCAACTTCTTTGTACTCTGATGTTGATTTTTGAAGGCGATTTAGAATGCAACCTCATTTGTTCAATAAAGTCATGCATGATATTTGCAATTATGATGCATACTTTGTTCAAAAGTGTGATGCTGCTGGGGTTTTGGGGCTTCTTCCGGAGCAAAAGCTTACAGCTGTTATACGAATGTTGGCGTATGGAGCATCTGCTGATCAGGTGGATGAGATTGCCCGGATGGGGAAGTCCACTACGTTGGAGGCTTTGGTAAGATTTTGTCAAGCTGTTGAAACTCTGTACACTAGGGACTACCTGCGTAGACCTACTCCCAGGGACCTCCAACGGCTTCTACAAAAAGCCGAAGCTCGAGGATTCCCTGGAATGATTGGTAGCATCGACTGCATGCACTGGCAATGGAAGAATTGCCCAACTGCCTGGCAAGGTGATTATGGAAATCGAAAAGGCCAAAAAAGTATCATCCTTGAATCGGTTGCTGGTTTCGACACATGGGTTTGGCATGCCTTCTTCGGAGTTGCAGGATCACAAAATGACCTCAACGTGCTGGGTCAATCCCCGGTCTTCAACGATGTATTGAGAGGCCAGGGCCCCAATATCACCTATGAAGTCAATAATACAGTGTACCAGACGGGGTATTATCTAGCTGACGGCATCTACCCGAGGTGGACCACTTTTGTCAAATCTATTCCGAATCCCCAATCCCAGAAGCAAAAATTATTTGCTACCTATCAAGAGGGATACAGGAAAGATGTCGAAAGGTGTTTTGGTATCCTTCAAGCTCGGTGGTTGATTATTCGAGGTGCGGCCCGTATGTTTGATGAGGAGATCCTCAGAAGCATTATGATGACTTGTATCATCCTCCATAATATGATTGTGGAGGATGAGTATGATTATGATGCTTTAGAGGTGTACGAACCGGATCCAATGAACACGGCTTTGACACGGATTTATGAAAGGCCCATAGGGCCAAGTGGAGAACCATTTGAGCCGGAACCGTTGGTGAGGGATGGTCATTTGATGACCCGAATGATAGATCGATATACAGAGATGCAATCTTCGTATATTCATGAAATGCGTCAAGTTCACTTGATGGAGCATCTATGGGCGGTGAAAGGCAATGAAGAAGAATGATGGAGCATAGATGCTTTGGTTATGTTTTATTTAGTTATGGTTTGGTTGTGTTGTATTTTTATTTATTATGCTTTGGTTTATGGTTTGGTTGTGTTGTATTTTTATTTATTATGCTTTGGTTGTGGTTTGTTATTATTATTGTGCCTTGTTTGTAGTTTTTTTTATTTTTATTTTGTTTTGTTTGAAGTATGGAATATGTTGAATAAAAAGGTAATTTATTGAATACTTTGTTTATTAAATAACGAAATCTAATACAAGTCATTACGAATTACTACTACAAAAATAAAATACATGAATTACAACAACTTTAAAAGAAAACATGAAAAATACAAATACATAAAAGGTAGGCTAACAAATTTAATGGTTTCCATCATTTAACCAATCCGTGTTGCTAGGCCCATCATCCCGGAAAAGTTTTCTTCTCATAATATCCCTTCGTTCTAGTTTCCAAAATTGTTTTGTTTCAGGGGACATATGACTTGTATCCATGGCCATGGTTTCCCGATCCGTGTTGTCTATATCTTTTTTGCGCAAATACTCCCTTTCTCGTGCATACTCAGCTTGAAGGGTCAACTCGTTATCTTGGCGTTTTTGCTACATTTCAATTCTTAGGCCATTTTGCCTTGCAATTTCCTCCAAAAACTTTGAATTATAATTGCTTGAATTACCCACTTTCTTTGCCTTCGCGGCCTTTCGGCCAATGGGCCTCAGCTCATTTTTCATGGGTGAGTCTTGACTCATAGGAGAATCAAGAGGTGAATCCGGTGCCATTGAATCACGGAGTGGCGTCTCGTTTAATACAACGTCGGGACCCGTTGGAATAATTATGAACCGTTTGCAATATTTGACCACCTCCCAACATTCATGATGGGTGAAACTTTTTTTGCCACCCCCGGTTGCACCGAACCACATTTGTGCTTGTATAATCTATTTAACAAAAAAATGGAAATGCAATAAATATTTAAAATATATTGGATATGCAAGTAACAAAAAAAATAATAATGAAAATGCAATTAACCTTACAAATAAATTAGAAGTGCAAGAAAATTAAGAAACAAGTGGAAATGTAAGAAATATTAACAACATATTGAAAATGCAAGACATATGAACAAAATATTTAAATTGCAAGAAATATTAACAAAATATTGATAATGCAAGAAATATGAACAAAATATTTAAAATGCAAGAAATATTAACAAAATATTTAAAATGCAAGCAATATTAACAAATTATATATATTAGGAGATTAAACTTAATAAAACAAAAATTATAAAATACTTACCTCGTTAGTACGATTTTGCCCGCTTCTATAGTTGTCCATCGCTTTTGCTAGGGCATTTCTCCATTTTCCCAACTCTTTATTCAGGATTTTCTACCTACTGGATAACGCCGTCTCCGTACGAGTAGACCCCGGAATTTTTTCACAAAATTCAGCATGAATTTTTTTCCACATATGAAAAAATTTCATCTCATTGCCGGACACGGGACAATGACAAATTTGGAGCCAAGCCTCACACAATGAAACATCTTCCATGGTGCTCCAAGCCCCTCTGGTTTCGATAGAAGAAGCCATAAAAATATGAAATCAAAATACTAGATGAAAAAGAGGAAAATGTTGAGTATAAAGAGTGAATAATGGTAGAAGTAGAAGAAAATGTATGAGTATTGGTGTTGAAAGTGAAGGGTATTGATAGGTATTTATAGAAAAAAAAAAAATCCGAATTTTTTAGAATTTTTTAAAAAAATTTACGATTTTTTTTCATATTTTTATTGCCCAAAAAAGCCTCAGCCGTTGGATTAATTTGGAGAAGCAGATCAGAAGGCTGGGGAGGCAACACGTGGCAGCGTACCGTTGGAGCTGGCGTCGCGCTAATGTCAGCGCGCGCTGGTTCAAATTTTTTTTATCGTTGGCGCGTGCATTGCACGCGCCAACAGTAAAAAAATTTGAACCACGCTCGCTGACGTCAGCGTGACGCGAGTGCTGACGTCAGCAACACGCGAGTTGGACCTGGGGCTGGTCTCGCCTTCGGGCTGGCCCGAGTTGGTGGGTCCCACACCACCCCCGAGCCTGGGCTGAACGCTGGAGCGACATTTTTTTTTTTTCTGCCCTCGCCTCGGACTGGGCTCCCTCGGTGGAACAGCTCTTAGAAAAAAAAAATAAACATAATGAAAAAAAAGGCCTGACTCGCTTACATTGGCAGCCCGACCCGTCAAGCCCAACCCAATAGGTGGGATAGGTCCTTGAAATTTGAAACCTCAGATCAGCCGTGCCTGAAATTTTTTTATTTTATTAAAAAAAAACGTGAGGCCCGGCTTGAGAGCCACATCTGGTCATTAATGAACCGATAGAAATTTTTCCATTCTTACATGAAGTGCTGCTCAAAACATCCTACACATGTGACATGCGTAGGAAGGGGAAAACCTTGAAAGACACAAAACAATACACCACCACAGCCACCAACCATTTAGAAAAATAAAAAAAGCCTGTGAGGCGCGAACCCAAAAATTTATGTTTGGTCCGGCTCGGCCCGCCCTATTCACAAACCCTAGTTTGAGTAAAGTGAATAAGAATTACAGTTGAGTTCGATCTAAACCCAAAAATTTCGAACTGACCAAGAATAATGACGAACCCTACACAATTGGATAAAACCTTAGACGTGCCACCCGCTCCATAAGCTACAAACAAAACTCAGGACAAAACCAAACATTGTACACATACCCTACCTAAACCAAATCTAGTAAAGTCTATCAGCCACAATATTTAACCTTGCAAGCCACTTTAATCTTTTGTCCCTTACCATAGAAATTTTTGTGGGCAATTTTCATAAATAAATAAAGAGTTTTTCCATTTGAACTCCACACTTTTCTTTGTTGACTCCAATACTTAAATTATTAATCTCTTAAGTTTTAGGGCAAATTACTCAAATGGTCCTCAAACTTATACTCAATTTACATTTTGGTCTCTCAATTAAATTATTTGTTCAAATGGTCCATCAACTCTATATTAATCACTCCATTGGTCCTACCGTTACATTCTGCCAATGTTGCCTTTAAATATGAGGGCAAATTGGTAATTTCGTACGTTAAAAATAAATAAATACTAAAAAATGAAATAAAAACTCTCCCTCTCTCTCTCTCTCTCTCTCTCTCTCTCTCTCTCTCTCTCTCTCTCTCTCTCTCTCTCTCTCTCTCTCTCTCTCTCTCTCTCTCCATGACCACCACCATCAAGCTCCAACCCCCAAACCCATCCCATAACCACTCTCCACCCAAACCCATCCCACAACCATCCTCCACCCCCAGGCCCCATAAACCCAAAACCCCAGCTCCTCCCCACCCTCCACCCAAGCTAGCAACTACATAAAAAGAGTAGAAAAAAATCTTCCACAGACCCCCTCCTAATGAACCCAAAACCCCAACTCAACAACCACCCAGACCGCAAAGGACCCACTAGTGTAGTGGTTTGGAGTATTTACTCCCTCAGGCAAAGTCCTGGGTTCGAGTCCTAGCATCCGTGTTGTGTGTGTGAGTTTAATATGCTATCGCCCCTTTCAATAGGAAAGGACCTCAAAAAAAAAAAAAAAAAAAACCACCCAGACCTTTCCCCCTTGATTTCCCTTTGTTGTTGAGAGACAACCACCCACCACCCTCCTCCCCACCTCATCAGCCGCCAACCCCACCTCCCAAAATCACAGTCACTGTCAACTTCTCACCCTCCAAGCGCATTCTCCTCTCCTCCCACCTCACCTCCTCATCTTCCAAACCATCCAAACTACCCAAACTCTCTCCCCACACCCACAACCCTATACCCACTGCACCCAATCCCTCCCTCCACCAAAAGTTCTTCCAGAAGCTTCTAGAACCATCATCCGACATTCCAAAACCTTCTCCTTCTTCCAACCCACCTGCCTAGTTCGCACCTTTGGAGCAGTAAGTGGTGGACCTCAAGAATGCAAGTGTGCCCACTTTTCTATTGAATGTCCACGTTAGGAGGCTAGTGAGCGCTGGGTACAAGGTCAGTGTAGAAAGGTCTGTGGGGAATGGGGGAGAAGAAATCGAAGAGAGGGGGCACTAGGGGTGGGCATCGGGACCGGAAAACCGGAACACCGAACCGAACCGGTGCAAAAAAACCGGAAAAAAAAACCGGTTGACCAAAAAAGTCAACAAACCGGACCGGAACCGGACCGAACCGGTTCCAACCGGTTTCGGTTCTGGTTTTACATCTCTCCGCACCGGACCGGACCGAACCGGACCGGTCATATATTTTATATTTATATTTTTCAAAATTTTAAAATCTAATGTCATTTTTTAACTTTTATAATCATTAATTTTCCAAGTTCAACTTCAAAAAATTTCTAAATGTATGAATTGGATTATTTGTTCATTTTTAAGCTAAAAAAATAAGTTATTTATTATAATTTTTTTAAAAAATTAAAAAATTAATAATCCGGTTCAAAATCGGAACCGGTCAGAACCGGACCGGAACCGGTTAGAACCGAACCGGTCGGTTTTCGAAATTTTTTTTGCCTAAACCGGACCAAACCGGACCGGTTAAATAATACCGGTTTTGGTTCCGGTTTGAGGTGAGAACCGGATCGAACCGGACAGCGCCCACCCCTAGGGGGCACTGGGTTTGGGTCTCATGATTTTTTTTCTCTTTTTCTTCAAATTTTTTTTCTAATTTTGTATTTATTTTAACCCTATTTTTATTTGTTAATTATGAAAAATCGTATTTACCCTCAAATTTGGTTAAATTTAACAAAAAATTAGACGGTGGGACCAATGGACCGAATAATCTAGAGTTGATGGACCATTTGAATGAATAATTTAGTTTATGGACCAAAATGTAAATCGGGTACAAATTTGAGGACCATCTGAGTAATTGACCCTACGTTTTATTATTGTGTAAAATGAAAAAAAAGGTCATTCAACTTAATACGTAATCCTAGTACATCTATACACGCACCAGCACTCTTCATATTAAGTTTTAAAAAAACACAAACTCCTCTACACCCTATTGCCAGATTATTCATCTCTTTCAATCCAAGAAACCTACTACACTCTCATATTCTCTTAACAAAACCTAAATACGATATGCAAATAGTGGCTTGTGGGTCGTCAATTGAGGTATTTAATGTAAGAAGTCGCCACTAGGAAGACCACCTGCTAATTTTCTAAATTTTGTGCAAAAATTTGATCAGGACTCCCTGTGGGAGCATATATTTTCGTCTCCAATCAGGGCACGCCACGTGGAAAAGAAGATTATCTCTTTAATTAATTAATTAAACCAGTTTATCTGGCTAATTAATTAATTGGGATAAATATCTTAATTAATATGATATTATCTTTATTTAAAGAGATAATATCATTAATTAAGATATTATCCTAATAAAGAGAAGATAATATCATTTAAATCAGATATTATCTTTTTAAGAGATAATATCATTTAATTCAGATATTATCTTCTTAAGAGATAATATATATTTAATTCAGATATTATCAGGCCCAACTGGATTCCTACGAAACCCTAGCCCCGAGGCTCCTATAAATAGACGACCTCATTCATCATTCAAGGTACATCTAAACCTACTCCTTATACCAGAGAAAAATACCCGAAGCTCTCTCTCCCTCTCCACTCTCCATATTTTCTCCCCACGGCTCCGGCCACCACACACGGCTCCGGCCACCCGGTTTACACCCTACATAAAACTCCGTACCCTTTGCTTAGCTATTGTTTTCCTACAAACACTCGAACTAACTTAGGCATCGGAGGGCCTTTGGCCAACACCCCCCGGGTGTGGTCTATTTACTCCAGTCTTTTTTACAGGAATCGAGGAAGAGAGAGAAGGAAGATCGAAGGTTGAAGGATCTAGAAGCGAATATTCTCCCGTGAGATTATTTGCACAAACATTTGGTGCTTTCATTGAGAGTGCGAGTTATACTCAACGCGTGCTCAAGGAATCCGTTCCTCCTATTTTCCAATCCACCGAAGCCTTCCAAACAACCATGGTTGGAAGCAAGCGCACGAGGAGCAAAACCGCCGCTATGGCTCAATCCGTGACGGCCCAAAGCTACTCCTCCCACGATCCCGCGATCGACATGGCGGCCCCACCACCTCTCGCCGCCATGAACCCTCAACAGCCACCCCGTGTGACTGGAACCACCGTACCGGCCTCCGCCGCCGTCGTACCGTCTCAAGGCCCCATGGCCGGACCTAGCCACCTTCATAGCACCACCGTTGAGCATGGTGGAACCTCACATCCAGTTGGGCTCACTACCACCGTCGACTTTGGCCCAATCTTGGAGCAACTTCAACCATTCCCTCCATTGCCTCCACGCTCAACGCATGCTCCCACGCACACATCCAACGAAAACCTAGCCCGTGTGCAATTGGGCTCTACACATTTCTCTCCTCCCGATCCACGAAGTCAAATAGACCTTAATCTGAGAGTTGACCAGCTAACTCAGAGAATGGACGACCAAAACAATTTGATGAGGCAATTCTTCAATCAAATAAACTTGGCTCAAAACCTTGGCCTTGGACAACAGGGCGAAGAGAGAAGGATAAACGAACGCGCCGATAGGCAGTTCGGTGGGAACCAAGCAGTCGAGCAGGAGTAAGCAGACAAGGAAATGCGCAACAACGAGATCAGCTCGCGGACATGTCGCAAGCATCCGCAAGCCACACTCAAAGCAGACGAAGTTTCCCATCCAGATTGAATTTAAGGACCAACGTGCGCGATAGGCTGGGCCCAAGACCTGACATCCACGCTCGCCTGGCCCAGCATGAAGACGTTCATGAAAGGCTAGGCTCCTAGGGAGGTTAACTTGACGGCCATCGAGACGAGGATCGAGAAGAAAGGCGCTCTGCTGCGCACTCACAGAGAAATATTCACGAAAGGATAGGCCCCCAGGGAGGTCAACTCGACAATCATCACAATGAGGACCGTGAAGAAAGGCGCTCCGCTACTCGCTCTTGAAGAACCAATTCTCGTCGGCAAACCACTGGAAATCCTTCGCAAGCGCAGTCCACCAACATGCCGCCCAGACAGCGCAACCGAGAAGGTCGACCCTCCCAAGCCAATGACGAAGTCAATCAGCATCGTCTAAATCGCGAAGGTCATCAACGTGACCGACTAGCCATGCGTACAGAAGACGTTGAGAAGCTTGTGAATAACCGACTTCGAGACTTAAAGATTGGCGGAAATTTCGAAGACGCACTACGCATTGAGGTAGACCAAGCAAACTCCTCACCTTTCACCGCCAAAATCGAGCAGGCTCCCCCCCCAAAAAGATTCTCAACGCCCTCTTTCACATGCTTCAATCAAAGGCGATTCCGACCCCGAAAGTCATCTGAAGCATTTCAAGAGCCTTATGATCCTCTACAAAGCCGAAGACGCGCTAATGTGCAAGGGGTTTGTAATGACTTTGCGAGGAGCAGCTCAAGATTGGTTCCATACCCTGCCATCCGGGTCGATCAACAGCTTCAAGGAGCTTACTTACGTCTTCACTAAAGAATACACTTCTTATCGGACGATCAAGAAGAACCCTGACCATCTGTTCAACCTGCGCAAGAAGCCTGAGGAATCCCTTCGAGATTACATCAAGAGGTTCAAAGCAGAAAAGGCCAACATCGTAGGGTGCGATGACCAAATCGCATCCTCTGCATTCAAGAAAGGTCTTCCAGCAGAACATGACTTATACCGCGAGCTGACTATCACTCCCAGCCAGACTCTAGCAGAGGTCTTCGCGACCGCAGAACGCTACGCACTCTGGGATGACGATCGAATCGCCGCGAAGAAGTCCACTGAGCAGGAAGATCGACCGGCTAAACGGGCAGAACAAAGAGGCGACAGGCTTGGCAGCAGGGACAAAGACAAAGGCAGGTCACGCCCACAAAGAGAGGCCACGACGAAAGAGAACTACACCAAGTTCTCTATCCCCATACATCAAATTCTAGCCCAAGTGAAGAACAAACCTTGGGTAAAAAGACCGCCACCCTTGAAAGGAGATCCGGAAAAGAGGGATACCAGAAAATATTGTGCCTTCCATGCGACACATGGGCACAATACGAATAATTGCTTTGCTTGGAAAGCGCATCTCGAAGAACTCGTAAGAGAAGGACATTGCACGGAGTTCATCGCGAAGCAGGCCATCCAGCAGATAGAAGATCGCGATACCGCGAAGGAGCCACCCCAAAAGGTCATAAGGATTAACACAATCCTAGCCGACTCTGAGAAGTCCGGACTGACCAACAAAGAAAAGAAGAGGAAGATCAAACAGGCTACTATGATCTCCCAAGTCTCAACTAGTTTCTCACTAGCAGAAGACGATCCCGTGATCGGCTTTCAAAAGAAAGACTTAATCGGCCTTGATCTACCGCACAACGACGCCCTTGTCATCAGCATTCAAATCGCTCAGGCCATGGTCGACCGAGTCCATATAGATGAGGGCAGTGCAGCCAACATCCTACAATTGGCAGTCGTCCAACAGATGGGCTTAGAGGCAAAGATCAATAAATCAGCCAAGTCGCTGACTGGTTTCAATGGCGCAACGACGGTTACCGTTGGCACGATAGATCTCGACGTCTACTCTCCACCTGTAATCAGCTCGCAAACGTTCATGGTCATTGATGAAATCTCACCCTACAATGGCATTCTAGGCAGACCATGGATCGGCAAGATCAACGCCATCACCTCTGCCACACATCAGAAGATTCGCTACCCAATCCCTGGGGGCGGTATCGGCCAGATCAACAGTGATCAGGCAATGGCAAGAAAATGCTCAGCTCAAGGGCTGAAGAAAAGCAAGCAAACACAGTTCCTCCCTGTGAATCAGGCAGATCTAAAGGGAGTAGAACAAGCAGAGGAGAAAGCAGATCTCATTCCTGACGGCCAAGCAGACCAGAAAGGAAAGGGAATAGCTACTCCCCAATAGCAATCAAAGAATCAGGACCAAGTCGAGGGAATCCGTCCGGAGGTTTCTCCTGAAGAAGGATGGAAGCCCGAAGAGGACGTTGAGCTAGTACCCCTTGATCCTGACAAGCCAGAGAGAAAAGCGCGGATCGGCTCGCGCCTAAGCCATGAGGAAAAGATAGAGCTTGCAGCCTTCCTCCGGAACAACAAAGACGTATTTGCATGGTCGCCATCCGACATGCCTGGCATCGATCCCCAGATCATCTGCCATCGCTTACACGTCAACCCAGCCATCAAACCTGTAGCGCAGAAGAGACGTAACTTCGCCCCCGAGCGGGTTGCCATCATTGAAACCGAGATCGATAAGCTTCTAGCTGCTGGTTTCATCGAAGAAGTCTCCTACGCAGAATGGCTGGCGAACATTGTTCTAGTGGCAAAAAAAGATAAAGGTCTGTGGAGAGTGTGCGTCGACTACACCGACCTCAACAAGGCATGCCCTAAAGACAACTTTCCACTGCCTAGAATTAATCAGCTCGTCGATTCAACTTCCGGCAACCAACTGCTAAGCTTCATGGACGCCTACTCCGGCTACAACCAAATCATGATGCATGAAGATGACAAGGCTAAAACCTCTTTCATCATCGAAAGAGGTACATACTGCTACAAAGTCATGCCCTTTGGGCTGAAGAACGCCCGGAGCAACCTACCAAAGGCTGGTGAACAAAATTTTCAAGGAGCAAATCGGCAGACTATGGAGGTCTACGTAGACGACATGCTAGTCAAAGCTCCGAGCGAGCAGACCACATCAAGAACCTTGTCGAGGCATTCAGCTACTCCGAAAATACAACATGAAGTTGAACCCGAGCAAATGCACGTTTGGAGTCTCGTCCGGCCCGATTCCTGGGATACTTAGTCACCCAAAGAGGAATTGAAGCACATCCAAATCAAATCAAGGCTATACTCAACATGAAGTCACCTGCCACAACAAAGGAGATACAAAGTCTAACGGGTAGGGCGGCAGCCCTCAACCAATTCCTCTCAAAATCTACCGACAGGTGCAGGCCATTTTTTAAAGCCTTGAAGAAAGGACATAGGGACAAGTGGGATGACGAGTGTGAAGTAGCTTTTCAAAACTTGAAAACCTACCTCACTTCACCTCCCTTACTCTCAAAACCGATACCAGGCGAAGACTTGTACATCTACCTGGCGGTGTCCGACTCAGCTGTCAGCTCAGCTCTCATCCGAGAAGAGCTGGGGGCACAACATCCGGTATTCTACACTTCAAAAGCTCTCCTTGATGCAGAGACTCGCTATCCGAAAATGGAGAAGCTCATTTTTTCGCTTGTAGTTTCCGCGAGAAAACTAAGGCCCTACTACCAAGCACACCGGATAATTGTCATAACAGAATTTCCTTTGAGATCGATCCTCCACAGCCCCGACGCTTCTCAGCGACTCATGAAATGGGCTATCGAACTCAGTCAATACGACCTCCTCTACCGGCCGAAGACTGCTATAAAAGCCCAAGCTTTAGCAGATTTTGTTGTAGAGTTTACTCCGACAGCCGAAGAAGAGAAGATGGTCACGAAAAGCAAGGAAAAAGCAGACGACACCTCCCCTGCCGATTCAAACCTACCTAACGACATGTGGCAATTGCATGTAGACGGAGCATCAAATCATAAAGGATCAGGGGCAGGCGTCGTCATAATCACCCCAGACGGAACCTTGTTGGAACAAGCCATCACACTAGGCTTTTCTGCTTCAAACAACGAGGCAGAATATGAGGCATTGCTCGCAGGATTGTGCCTAGCAAAAGAACTGACGATCAAGAGATTAGCCATCTACTCAGACTCCCAACTGATCACGAATCAAGCCTCAGGCGAGTATATGGCAAAGCATCCAAGAATGATTCAGTACCTCGACAAAGTCCAAGGACTTTTGAAAGAATTTCCTACTTTCACCATCCAACAAGTTCCACGGGCAGAGAACACTCATGCAGATGCGTTGGCAAGCCTAGGATCAGCGCTGGACAGCCAGTTCAGACGCTCCATCCCAGTCGAACACCTTGACCGACCAAGCATCGATGAAATAAAGCCAATCGACTCAATGCAGATCGATGAAGACCCCAGCTGGCAAGACCCCATCATCGACTACTTGGTGAATGGAAATCTGCCAACGGATAAGTCCGAAGCTAGGAAGGTCTATCAGAAAGCCGCGAGATATTACATGCAGGGCGACAAGCTCATTCGCAGATCATACTCTGGCCCTCATCTCACTTGCCTAAAGTACCCTCAAACACTTGAGGTCCTTTGCAAAATTCATGACGGCGAGTGTGGCAACCACTCTGGGGGCAGGTCACTCGCCTAGAAGGCTCTAAACGTGGGCTATTTCTGGCCTACTATGCGCCATGACTCTACTGAATATGCCAAAAGATGTGATCGCTGCCAACGGTACAAACCAGTTCCTAATCTGCCTGCCGAAATCTACCATCCACAGAACAGTCCGTGGCCTTTCATGCAATGGGCCATCGACTTAGTAGGCCCCATGCCAACGGCACCTGCCAAGAAAGAAATGATGATCGTCGCCACTGATTACTTTATTAAATGGATCGAGGCCGAAGCTCTATCCTCTACTAAAGAAGATGATGTGGAACGATTTATCTGGAGAAATATTATCTGCCGGTTTGGCTGCCCACAATCACTAGTCACCGACAATGGCTCGCAATTCATCGGCAAGCAGATCACTGCCTTCTACAAAAAGTACGGCATCAAGCAGCATTTATCTACCCCAAGATATCCTCAAGGCAACGGCCAGGCCGAGGCATCCAATAAAATAATATTGGACTGTCTAAAAAAGAGATTAGAAGGCGCCGAAGGAAAATGGGTAGATGAGCTCCCTGGCGTACTATGGGCTTATCGCACCACCAAGCGAAGATCAACTGGCGAAACCCCGTTTTCCCTCGCCTATGGAACTGAAGCGATCATTCCTCCTCACATCACTGTCCCTTCTATAGGCATCGAAGTGGGCAGTATTGAGCAGAACTCCGAGCAGATGAGACTCAACCTTGACTTACTTGAAGGCGAGCGCGAGAAGGCCATTGTCCGAGTCGCCTCCTATCAACAGCGGTTGAAGTCTTACTACGACAAAAGAGCCAAGATCAGACAATTTCAACCAGGCGACCTTGTCCTAAGAAAGGCCTTCATCACTGCACAAAGACAAGGATCTAAAAAGATGAAACCCAATTAGGAAGGCCCTTACATAATCAGCCGGTCCGGGGGCAGAGGAAGCTATACGCTTGACACCATGGAAGGGAAGGAGATTCCGCGACAATGGAACGCCTACCATCTCCAAAGATACTATCCATGACGCTTCCTCCTACCTGCTCAGTCCCCAGCAGACGACTGAGTACTGCACATTTCTGAAAAAGAGAAGCAACTACTGCAAATTCCAGAATGTGCCACAACAAAAGACAGTTGCCCATAAGGAGCGTCCTAAGGGAGACGCAGGGTGACGACAAAACGCGTCCGTTTGGAGACGTAGCCCTCTAAAAAAGCGTCCTAAGGGAGACGCAGGGTGCGCCAGGAATTTTCTAAGGGAGATATCCAGGTTCCTATCCGTTTCCTAAGGGAGGTAGGATAGTCACACAGTTGCCCATAAGGAGCGTCCTAAGGGAGACGCAGGGTGACGACAAAACGCGTCCGTTTGGAGACGTAGCCCGCTAAAAAAGCGTCCTAAGGGAGACGCAGGGTGCGCCAGGAATTTCCTAAGGGAGATATCCAGGTTCCTATCCATTTACTAAGGGAGGCAGGATAGTCACACAGTTGCCCATAAGGAGCGTCCTAAGGGAGACGCAGGGTGACGACAAAATGCGTCCGTTTGGAGACGTAGCCCGCTAAAAAAGCGTCCTAAGGGAGACGCAGGGTGCGCCAGGAATTTCTTAAAAGGGGGTCACCATGCTCTCTGCGGGAAATATCCAGGTTCCTATCCGTTTCCTAAGGGAGGCAGGATAGTCAAAAAAGTTGTCCATAAAAAGCGTCCTAAGGGAGACGCAGGGCGACGACCAAAAGCGTCATTCGGGAGACGCAGCCCACAAAGCAGCATCCTAAGGGGGTTGCAGGGTGCGCCAGGAATTTCCTAAGGGAGGTATCCAGGTTCCTATCCGTTTCCTAAGGGAGGCAGGATAGTCACACAGTTGCCCATAAGGAGCGTCCTAAGGGAGACGCAGGGTGACGACAAAACGCGTCCGTTTGGAGACGTAGCCCGCTAAAAAAGCGTCCTAAGGGAGACGCAGGGTGCGCCAGGAATTTCTTAAAAGGGGGTCACCATGCTCTCTGCGGGAAATATCCAGGTTCCTATCCGTTTCCTAAGGGAGGCAGGATAGTCAAAAAAGTTGTCCATAAAAAGCGTCCTTCGGGAGACGCAGCCCACAAAGCAGCATCCTAAGGGGGTTGCAGGGTGCGCCAGGAATTTCCTAAGGGAGGTATCCAGGTTCCTATCCGTTTCCTAAGGGGGGCAGGATAGTCAGACAGTTGTCCATAAGCAGCGTCCTAAGGGAGACGCAGGGCAACGACCAGAAGCGTCTTAAAGCGTTTTCTGGAAAAATGCAGAACACGCCCGGAGTCCCTCAAGGGGGACCCTGGCTTTTGCCGAAATTCCAAGGGAAATACACAGCAGGACACTAACCGGTTACTCAAGCAGTTTACAAGACAATGTGCAAATTGAAGTTGAAAAAATAAAGACTGAAATTTCCATAGTAAAGCGACCAACCGGCCAAGTTCAAACAAAAAGAAGATGGTTAAAACAAGACCAATTATTCTAAACAAAAAGCAGACTACAAAAGCTGAAAAGAAATAAAGAAGCCTTCGTCTACTCCGAAGCTCCAGCAGGAGACCCCTGATCTGCAGCCTCTTCAGCGTCCACCTGATCAGCCACGCTCTCAGCAGCTCCACATGCATGATTTATGACGTCTGCCGCCACCTCATCAGCTGCATCATCCTCTGCTCCATCTTCTTCAGATACCGCCTCTTCAGCCACCTGCTCTTCAGCCCCTTCGGTGTTCGCAGCATTATCCTCCTCACCTTGCACAGGGGGCAAGTCAGGATAGAGCATCTCGATGTCTTCATCTCCAATGGCATAGAAGGGATCATATCCAATTGTGCAGTCCAAGTAGCCCAGCTTGTACGCATCCATGACAGCATCGGACTTGGATTCTTCAGCAGACTTATGATAGGCGTGAAATCTAGCCAAAAGCTTGTCATAACTGTGAGAGATGTCGGCATTCTTGCGCTCAAGACGGAAATAAGCATCTTTTCGACTTGCCAAGTCAACAGCAGAAGAGCTCAGCTCGGAATCTTTCTCAGTAAGGGAACTCTTCAGCTCAGATATCATCGCCCGCAAGTCAGACGTCTTCTTCTCATAACGAGTCTGCTCGGCAGAAAGCTTGCTAGCTAGCTCAGCATTCTTCTTCTCCAACTCACTAAACTGAGCAGAAGAGGGGGCAACAGCAGACGACGAGTTCCGGATGGTCTCCGCAGCAAAAACCACTCCTTTTTGAAGCAGATGAAATGTTGCTTCTCTTTGTTTTTCCAAGGAAAGACTTGAAAAAGTACCGAGATCACCAGCCTGACGGACTTGATCAACCAGCTCAGCACAAGCGGATGAACTTGATAGAAAGTGCGTCTTGAGCAGATCAGACACGCCCGCATCCCCTGTAGGGCTAGGCTTGTCTACCTTTGGATCAGCCGCTGATGTCGCAGTAGAACTTTTTCCCCGAGCAGATGACTCTCTTGCTTTCTTAGCCTCTGCCAACCTTACTTCCAAAGGAACTGACGACGATGAATCAACTCCACGCTTGACTTCTTGTGACTCAACAGTTGGATCATGATGGTTGGATGGATGAGCAGACCTCGCACATCGACCTCCACTCTTCGACTGGTGCAAACGACCCGAACTTTGGAGTGGAAAATCAGCATCTCTTGGCTTCTCAACAGGTGAGCTGGACCGTGCACGAACTACGTCGCAGAGCAGATCACGATCTCCAAACTCATCAGCAAGAGGCTTAAGGGGAACATCCCTAATGTTGCGCATACCACAAATCTTCTTGCTATCTGCACCAACAAGATGTTTGACTCTGGCAGACGACGCGGGAATAGCTCATACTTGGGTTTTCTCAGCAGAAGGGAGCCTTGGCTTCTTCCGTAATGGAGACACATTCCTCGCCTGTAAAGAAGTAGCGGGAGTTCTCGAAGACTTGACATCGACCTTCGTTTTTGGTGGGGGTTCAGCAAAGCACTCATCCTGTTCAGCAGGCAAATTATCAGGGTTCGGACTATCCTACTTCCATCTCTCGACATTCTCAGCATGGGGCAGTCCACTAACTTCTTCCTGATTGTCGCTCGGCAGCCACCAGCGGCCACCACTGCTCTAATCATCTTTGGCAACCAGTCACGACGACAACCAGCCTATTCCCACCCAGCTGGTCCCTTCCGCGAAAATGGGAAGATGAATAAAAAATTTACGTGCTCGACTTACTTTGGGATGCACGGCAACTCCTCTCTTCGACAAGCAGTACAAAACTCTCCAAGATCTTTCTCAAGCTAGAAAGTAGAGAAGTTAAGTTTGCAATGTGAGAAAGAGTGAAGAGAAGCCCTGTATTTATACAGGTTGGACAACCCGGGTCAAGAAGGAATCATAAACTCATTCCTACTGGGAATCCAACTCCAACAACAGTCAGAAGCCTACACCAATTGGGAATCCAATCTGCGAAGGAGTCCAACTCACATAATAAAGCCCAGACACAGTTGGAGAGTCCGAAAAAAATAATTTCATCTCCTACATGCCACACAAGCGCCATGCAGAAGCTGGGGGCATTTGTGGGAGCATATATTTTCGTCTCCAATCAGGGCACGCCACGTGGAAAAGAAGATTATCTCTTTAATTAATTAATTAAACCAGTTTATCTGGCTAATTAATTAATTGGGATAAATATCTTAATTAATATGATATTATCTTTATTTAAAGAGATAATATCATTAATTAAGATATTATCCTAATAAAGAGAAGATAATATCATTTAAATCAGATATTATCTTTTTAAGAGATAATATCATTTAATTCAGATATTATCTTCTTAAGAGATAATATATATTTAATTCAGATATTATCAGGCCCAACTGGATTCCTACGAAACCCTAGCCCCGAGGCTCCTATAAATAGACGACCTCATTCATCATTCAAGGTACATCTAAACCTACTCCTTATACCAGAGAAAAATACCCGAAGCTCTCTCTCCCTCTCCACTCTCCATATTTTCTCCCCACGGCTCCGGCCACCACACACGGCTCCGGCCACCCGGTTTACACCCTACATAAAACTCCGCACCCTTTGCTTAGCTATTGTTTTCCTACAAACACTCGAACTAACTTAGGCATCGGAGGGCCTTTGGCCAACACCCCCGGGTGTGGTCTATTTACTCCAGTCTTTTTTACAGGAATCGAGGAAGAGAGAAAAGGAAGATCGAAGGTTGAAGGATCTAGAAGCGAATATTCTCCCGTGAGATTATTTGCACAAACACTCCCAAAGAAGTTAAAGACTATGAGTCTCTCTATTTTACAATAAGTAATGATAAATTAGTTGTTAATCACTAAGCTTCAAAGTACAATGGTAAGGGGTAAGATAGCGGGATGTGGGGTTGATGATTTTTTTTTTCTTTTTTTTGCTGAGTGTATATTTAAGAATAGTTTGGAGAGAGAGCCGGATTTTTTTTTAAATTGTAAAAATTTGATTTAGAAGTTGTGTCAACTTAGAATATGAATACTAGACAAAGAGAAGTGCAGAGAAAACTCATAAATAAATTGAAGCCCATATCGTTGCCAGCACGCGGGAGTCCTTAAACGGGGGACACTGGGATCACAACAGAGAAGAAAACAAACGAAGGCCGGCGCTCAATCAAGACGGTAACTGCCATCCTCAAGTTTTACTGGCCTCCCCACTTTAGAGAAGTCTAATTGTTTATCATATCCTTTTGTTCCTTTCTTATACGAAATTCTTCACTTTTCTTCCTGGTTATAATGTATTTCTAGAATTCCAAGACAACACTTTCATTTAAGTGTTTTCTTATTTTGATTGTTGGGATTTCAGAGTGAACTTCTAAAGTTCCATTTTTTTTCCTCGTGAATTTCAGAGCATGGGCATGTTTGTGCTTCTATTAGATACAGGAAACAGTTTCCAAATTTGCCACTATTTCTATATTGAATGTTTTAGTGTAAATTTGCCTCAATTGGGCATTGACCCCTTTACCTTTGAAGTGCTATGATATATAGTAATTAGAGTAGGGTTTAACGTTTGTGATGCCTTGTAAGTCCTGCTGTTAAGTTCTTTTTTTCACCACTTGTGAGTGATGAGGTGGTCTAATTCGTATTTCACAGCTAGATTCAAATCTACTTCATAAATTGCTTCATCTTATGGCATCTTCGTTTTATACAACTTAAGTTCAAATTGGAAGAAATTATGCATTGTCTTGGTTTTGATTTGGGTTTCGCCTTTTCGGTGCTTAATCACAGAAAAACTGGTCCACATTAAAGTGTGCTTATTGCTCAACCAGGAAGTAAATCTAGTTTCTTAATCCTATGATGAAATAGGTTTGGATTTGGTAGGTTGGTTTTAAATTTTTTGTTGGGTAGCTAAATAAGCTACCCAACAAAGAGCGACTTATGGGGCGGTGAAGAATAGGCACAAAAGCCTGCCTTGATAAATCCAATAGGCACAAAAGTCTGGAGGAAATGGTAGTTACATTCTGCTTGAAATTGTGGAAGGTTCATGATGGTTCTTCCTGATCTCACTTCTACGTAGTTTTATCAAGTGAGAATAGCATTTTACAGTGCTAGTCACCTATCAATTTCTGCTACTTCTACTATGGCATTGAGTTTATTGACATTAGCATCTTGACCAATTTTGTATGGTTTTATGATCTATAAGAAGTATTGGAATTCCTTTGCCTTGAGGTTTGCTTATCAGTTTTTGGTTTGCACTCAATACTACATTATAGGCACAGCAGATATGTTAACTTTGTTTCGAGCTGGGATTCAAAGCAGGGATACTGTTTTCCTACTCATTTTTTTATTTCAACATATCAGAAGATGCTATGCAATCAGACAAATTTTGCAGTACAAATTATCACATTTAGCCATGTCTATTTTTTATTCTGACTTTCTCCTACGTACATTTTTATATCACTCTTCATTATTTAGACTAGTAGCCCACGAACATGTGAATGTGAGCTTAGGAGAAGGGTTGGGTTGGTTGAGCTGTAAATAAAGTTGAACGTCATAAGAGAAGTCTGTGATGGAAAAATTCGGTGTTTGTTCGTTCATCGTTACCATAATCTTCCCTATTTCTTAAAGCTGTTTTAGTCTGTCTTATATATTTGTATTTTCGTTATTTCATAATTGAGAAAGAAGTTTCTCTTAATAAAATGATGGATTATCTGTTGTGAAATTATTCTTTTCTGAACTCTCTACTGCATAATAATACTCAATATTTATAATGTGGGTTCTTGATAGTTTGTATTATTGCATAATAAGTACTCATCATACTTATTTCTTTTATTTTTTCGCTTTATATTTGTTCTACTGATACCTCTTCATTTTTAATATTCGATGCACTACTCAAAAGTCTATTGTCCAATTGATTACAGGCATGTGTGCACTTGTTAAGAGGGTCCAAAGAGATGACGTTGGGCACAACAGATGTATGGGAACATTGGGTAGAACTATGATTGGGTCTGGCATTGACATTGTGTAAGCTTTCTTTGTTATTATAATTTAATATGCTATTACCATAAGCAAGGGAGTGCTCCATATGCATTTGGACAGAAAATAAGTAAAAACTGTTCAGAACAATGCTTTACAAATCCATAATCTGTAGTGTAGCAGGGAAACATTATCAATATCGTAAAATACACAACAAATAAGAGCTAATGCAATTATTGTTATATGTATTTCATATCATCAATGTGCTTTTAGCAAAAGAGCGTATTTATCTCCTTCCCCAAAAACATCCCATGTTCTAAGAAGACCCTGGTCGGCCAAGCAGTATATTACAAGAAATACCTGGTAGTCTATCGGCGATCTGGTTACAATTACTATTTGCTAAGTAAATTGGCATTGTGATTTATCTTAGTCATGTGCCATTCTATTGCATGTGACCTGTTCCTGTATCATGTTCATGTCTGTACATTGCTTCTTTTATTTACTTTTTTTTTTTGCCACACATATTTCAATATAAATCATGATCAGTCATACTGTTTTAAGTTTTTCTATACATTGAAAAATCTGGTTTGATAGATAGGTAGCACTATATGTGGAATTAAGTGTCAAGGAGGTGCTTCTGTGTCATCTGTATAGTATCTTCACCACTTCTGTTTCCCACTATTGCTTGGTGTTTTGGAACTGCTTGCGTTTCCTTAAAAAATATTATCAATAGTTTAAACGTTGAATTTCTAACTCAAGGCGCTGGAACTGATAAGTCAACCATATCGCAAAACTGAGAGAAATGAAGGTTCTGGACTTTGCTATTTATTCCATCCCATTGTCTTATCCTAGAGTACTACATCTCATATGTGTGCAATCATAAGATTTTATTCTAGCTTGCACAGGAGATTATACTTTGAGCAAGTAGAAGAGCACGACTTTTATGTGAATGGTAGAAGACTTTTGAAGAGTCAGAAGCAGAAGGAGCTCTCCTTCCTGGTAGGTTTGTTGAAACTGTAAAATGAATATAGTTAGGGTATACATCAAGCTATACCTAAGTAATTGGACCTTCAAGGATGGATGTAGCTTATTTATACATGTACCATTATCTCTTTGAATGTTTGCAAGTCACTGATAGATCCATCATTTAGTTATTCCTAGCCTGGTCCAAATGTTTTTCAAATGAACGATTCTTCATTGCATGTAGATTCTTATATGAGCTTCAAATGAAAATGTTATGCATTAAATTTTACTTTTGGATGGGAGAACAGGTACAACTTTATTCGAACTTAGTGTGCATAATACTACCAGCCTTTGTAGCCATGCGGTACCGCGATGAAAGAGTCACCATCTTTTCTTCCTTTCTAAAGATTTCTCTTCAATCCCTCCTCTCTCTTTTTGCCTCTTTGGTTTTCCAGCAATAATATCCTTCTTCGGTGGAGTTTTCTAGCCAAGAGTTTGTAGAGTATTCAATTGCAGACATTTCTGGGACATTTCTAACAGAAGGACAAATATTCAATTTTTAAAGAACATATTGTGAACCTCTTTCAGATATGACTCTGTCTGAGAAGGGATGAACTTGCATCAGGGTTTCAGAACTATACCTAATCATCCCGCATTGGTTTTATTCCCAATTCATAACTCGAAATTTCTTCTGGTCCTTTGGAAATTGGGGTATAAGTTATAACTGTGAAAATTAGAAATGGCAAAATAGGAATAACAAATTAGTTTACCATTTTCATAAAGTGTATGTATATATAATATGTTATAAATATATTGCAACTCTTAATTTCTAGTTTATCCCTTTCTTCCAATGGATACTTGGGTTAGCAAGGTCGCTGGATAGCCATTATTGAGTAGCGCCTTTTTACGAGAGATATGAACAATAGGCTTTTGTTGATTGAAAGTAGAGATAAAAATCATTATGATTTGGTTAATCTTGAAAATAATTTATCACTTGCACGTCATAGATGATTGCCAAACCTAATTTGTTTCAACCGAGTGTCCTAGGCGGTGCACCATCAGAATTTTGAACTCACACATATTAATTGGGATGATGTGCTCCTCTTGCCCAGTAAGTGTTTGGCAGTCTTGTGCAAGTTGTGGAAGTGTGCAAGTATTTGGTATGCACAAGTGTGCTAGTGATATACAGTAAAGTGGTGTAAGAGTAGTGTTTTTTTTTTTTTTTTTCCTTTTTGGGGAATGAAAGATACTTCATCAGAAAAACAAGCAACAGAGAGGCATTACAACGGGTACAACAGAAAAAAGAGAAGAGTACAACTAAACATAGGATAGGAGATGATGGTATGGATAAGATGAGATGAAGTTTTAACAGCTAAACTGTCCTCCCAACACCGCACATGGGATCAATTTCTTGGAGGACAAGGAGAGTCTCTTGATAAGATGTGCACCAAGATGGACCGGCTCACCCAAACATCGTTGCTCATCCTCCTTTTGGCAAGAGATTCCTGAGTGTCTGCAACAGCATTTGCTGAGTGGCAAACCCAGCGCCAATTGACTCTCCTGTAATTCATGAAGGCAAATCTAGGTAGGATATATCATCCAACTGCCTTTGAAAATTTTGCCCTTTATGCTGCGTATGAGATCGCTGGAATCAGATTTGTGTTTTGAACCTATTGTGGGCACAAAGGGGACAAAGTGAAGTATTATTCATCCAAGGTTTGATTTGGCACAAGATCAGCTCCCCTACTTGTTGAATTTAAGGATGTGGCTAGGGGTCTAAGCTGCAAATGGAATTGATGGCTACCAGGTAGGCTGTTGCCTTTATTTCGACCATTGATTGTGTAGCTTCTCACATTTGATCCAACACTCTCCCAGCTGTATGGTGGGGACAGAGGCTGAGATTTGGTTTCCACCTCGGGGATCCATGGTGGTTGATTCTCTTCAATATGGTTATTGATTGTCCTGAAGTGCGTCCAGCGAAATCGGATCAGCAGGACAGCATTAAATCAGATCTTTCTGTAGTGGATATTGATCAGTTTATTAGATTGCAGATAGAGGGCTTAGCAGCTGAATCACTCTCTCCTCTCGCAGCGGGCCCCTTTTCTTTCCCCCGCTGGCATGAAGAAAGGGTCCATTTCACTAGCTCTTCTTCTTGTGAGAATAAATAGAGAGGTGAGCTTAACCGACCCTTAATTATATTTGTTTGCAGGGCATCTCACACAGAGACTGGTAAAGGAAACCGGGAGGTGGAGCTGGGAGCTATTGGATGCTTGGTGTGCATGAGAGTTGTAAATAGGTGTGTACTCTGTACATGCAGCTTATGTGTAACAGTATAAGCCTTGCGTAGGATCTTCATTCAGCCTTGCGTTTCCTTTGGAGGCTGCATTACTGCAGAATGGGCTTAGTTAAGCACACCATCAAAGGTTTGTTCCAAGAAGTACTTGATTTCTACATGACTCTGTGAAAGTTGATTTGCTATCCAGATAAGCATGTTATGATAAATCTTGTATGTTTCTTAGTATGTTATGCATGCGACGTATGTATTTTGCTCTCAGAAAAACTATACATGTCTGTTGTAAGAATGACAAAAGGATGCAATTGTTTGAAATAATAATGTAATTCTATTCACTTTTTGACTTGAGAAGAGATTATACTTTTCCATTTGTAAGGCCAACTACATAGTCCCGCTTGGAAAAGCCAGAACCTGCAATACTTTTGCTTGGGCCTTAACAACCAGGTGATAGTTTAAATCAGTTTGTGTTTCTTCGTCCTCAAGTGATGAAGCAAATTTTTTAGGCAAACATCAAGATGAAATTTCAAAAATTTACCGGGCCTGTTGGCCAAACCTATGTGGCACGTCGCTACGTGGTTTTGCAATATGTACTAATGATATGAAATTAGGGCTGGCAATAGGTCGGGTCGTGTCGGGTTCGTGTCGTGTCAGGATAATAAACGTGTCAAGAATGCTCAATCCGAATCCAACCCATTTAATAAACGTGTTGTGTCGGGTTCGGGTCGTCTTTTATCGTGCGGGTTTCGAGTCGTGTAACGGGTTCATAAATAATAACATGCATGTTACAAAACTCACAACTGAAAAAATTTAAATTAAAAAAAACAGAGAAAGTAAAGAAAATATAAGGAAAAAAAAGAAAAAAAAAGATAGAGAGAGGAGAGAAGAGAGAAGGAAAAGAAAGAAAAAAAAAATAGAGAGAGAGAGAGAGAGAGAAGAGAAGATTGAAGGAAAGAAAGAAAGAAAAAAGAGAGGAGAGAAAACTAAAGAGAAGGAAAAGAAAGAAAAAAGGAGAGAAGAGGAAAGGAAGAGAGAGAGAAAAAAAAGAGAGGAGAAAATAGACGAAAAAGAAAGGAAAACACAAAAGAAAAAGAAACATTATAAATATCAAAATGCATATCATAAAATCACAAAATTGTTTGTAGCATAGTGGATAAGATGTTTGAGAAAAATGAGAATGGTAGGGGTTCAAAACCCCTTGTTTGTGTGTTGAAGTCTCTATTTGTCTTTGTTTTTTAGCAGGTTAGCGTGTTGTACACGAGTTGACACGACCTGTTTAATAAACAGGTTATATAGGTATTATAGCGGGTTAGCAAGTTGACCCGAAACCCACCCGTTTATTAAACGAGTCAAAACAGATTGACTCAAAATTGACCTTTTTTTTTTATAAAATTGAAATCTTATATGGTGAGGAGTTTTTATCAAATATAGCCAAAATTTAATCCCCAAATTCATAATATCAGTCTTTAAAAAAAAAAAATCAAATATAGCCAAAAACTCACTTAAATTAACTCAAATGGCCTCTAAATTAAAATTCAATTACACCAAAAACCCAATTTAGCTGGAGCTCTAAAACAAAATTGGCTTCGTCAATTCAATCATGCCTATGAATCCAATCATAAAAATGACAATGTAATAACCATACGATGCCGTTCAACGCTGTTCGGATGTCCAATTATCAATAAAAGAATTTGAATTCAAGTACGGCCACAAGATTTTTATGCTGAGTCAAATTAAAAACTCAGGTGAGTCCTAGTAAAAAATGGACCCGAAAAGTCACGAGTCCCAAAATGCCTCAAATTTTTGGCAAGGTAAATTCCTCAACTTCATTTATTTATTCCAGTATATTGCAAAAAGTGCTAAGTACTTGGTCATTTCCGATATTTGCACAAAAAAAAAAATTATGTGTTAAATGTTTGTGCAAATAATCTCGCGGGAGAATATTCGCTTCTAGATCCTTCAACCTTCGATCTTCCTCTCTCTCTTCCTCGATTCCTGTAAAAAATATTGGAATAAATAGACTACACCCGGGGATGTTGGCTAAAGGCCCTCCGATGCCTAAGTTAGTTCAAGTGTTTATAGGAAAACAATAACTAAGCAAAGGGAACGGAGTTGTATGTATGGTGTGAATCGGGTGGCCGGAGACGTGTGTGGTGGTCGAAGCCGTGTGGAGAATATGGAGAGTGGAGAGGGAGAGAGAGCTTCGGGTATTTTTCTCGGGTATTAGGAGTAGGTTTAGATGTACCTTAAATGATGAATGTGGTCGTCTATTTATACGAGCCTCAAGGCTAGGGTTTCGTAGAGAATATGATGAGTTTATTCTCTACCCAAATTCGTAGGGATCGAGTCGGCCTTGATTATATCTCTTTATTGAAGATAATATCTGATTTAATGATATTCTCTTTATTAGGATAATATCTGAATTAACAATATTATCTTCTCTTTATTAGGATAATATCTGAATTAATGATATTATCTTATTAAATAAAGATAATATCCTATTAATTAAGATATTTATCTCTATTAATTAATTGGCCAGATAAATTGGTTCAATTAATTAATTTAAAAGATAATTTTCTTTTCCACGTGGCGTGCCGTGATTGGAGACGAAAATATTTGATCCCACATTAAATATTTTTGTGAAGGAAATGGTGAAAGCCCGAGAAGGTATGTGGCTACAGAAAATGGTTTTTTTTTTTCCAACCTCTTTTTGAATACAAGTGATAGTCTACAAGGGGAGGGGGAGTTTTCACACGCGCACTACCATATTGCCATGTGGGCTCGAATCTAAGACTGATAGTTTGCAAATTAAAGTCTTTTTTCACTGAACTAGACCCCTTTTACTTTTTTTCTCTATTTCAATCCAACCGAAAATGATTTTATCCTCAACCTAATCGAAGAGATTTAATTCATTTTTAATGAGTTTCTTCTTGTCTATGACAAGGAATAAAAGTTAATGAAATTCCCTAAAGCACTACAACAATGTACGAATTACCACTTTAGAGTGATACTGGCGAGTATGCCTTTGGCGGAGACCAAGGCGGGCTTTGAAACATTAACCACTTTAGAGTGAGACTCTAGCCATGAGAATCATAAATAAAATGATGTACTCATTTAGTGCTCATTTTAATTCTCAAATTTTCAAACCAATCAATATAGTCTCTAACTTTTTAGTTCATAAATTAATTTGGCCCCTATAATGGCATTCAATAAAAGGTGGCATTCAAATTGGTTAAAGCTTTAAAAGAGTATTTTCATTAAAATATAGTTAATTCGCCCAACATGTAGATATTCACGGCCTTTGCTGAACATGGTTATCTACTCTTTATTTACGAGCTCATCACATGACAAGTTTTAAAGGGTATTTCCATCAAAATATAGCTCATTCGCGCAACAAATAGATTTACACCCTTTACTCAACATATGGCTATCTACTTTTTATTTATGATTTCACATTGGGTTCCAACAAGGAAAGCAAATGACCTTGTTGAGCAAAAGACGTGAGCTTTATTTTGTCTCATAGGTGTATATTTTGTATTTTGATGAAAATTACCCTTTTGAAGTTGGTTGTGTGATCAAAGGTTTTGATGGATTGCAATGACAAGGAGCAAATTGATGTGTGGACCAGAAGATTTAGGATCATATTGAATGATTTCAAAGTTTGGGGACTGAAATGAAGATTTTCAACAAATTGAAGGACCTTTCATGATAAAATTGAGTGCAGAACAAACTAGGACATATACTAATTATGGTAATTACTCATGTAATGTTGAATTGATTAAAAAATAAATATAAACTAAGTGATAAAATATCATTTAATTTTATAAGAGAAATTAAAATAGCACTCATAATTAAGGAAACTTTGCTTCTTGGAAAGAGACAATGTGAGTTTGTTGATTAGTTAACCACAAATTGCAGAGGAGTGCTTGCTAAATTAGTTTATGAGCACCACCAAATCGTGGAGTGACATTTTTCTGATAACTTCACTTGTAGCAATAACCTTCAATTGTGAACTGTCCCAATGGTCAATCACCACGTGGCATCGCATGCGCATTTGTTTAATACAAATCTAAAACCAAGGAGATAAATACAAACCTTTAAAATGTGGCCCCCAAAGAGCAACAACAACCACCTAGTGAAATCCAACCTACCAAGATATAGATCCAAGTGGAGGTACTTATAGTACAAACAAACAAACAAAACCATAAAGCATTCCTGTACGTAAGCTTAGCCTATCCTTGATCTCTTGCCACTCTAAGTACAATTTAAAAGCAGCAAGTATCCCCTACTTGTATCGGGCAGCTGTATTGGATATTAGTTTATAATATGATATGATCCATCGACGATCTCTGTTTCCCTTCACATCAACATGAACTTCATCTTTTTTTCTTTTTTGTTGTTGTCGAAAACGCAATTGCGTTCTTGAATTTGATTTGTGATCGAATTTGCATATTAATTCATGATGAATTTTAATTTAAAAAAAAAAAAAAAACTGTTTTATGGCATAAATTCATGGTTTTTTTTTTTGTTGTTTGTATTTTTATGTTAGATCATGTGAAGATTCCAGTTTAAATTAATTGTGTACATGACTTTCAAAAGCTCATAACCGATCCCCCGAAAAATTAAATCTGCAGTTGATAACAAGTTCTTTAGCTAAAGATCTACCCTACAGAATTACAGGTTGAAAATGGTCAATTAGGGCTAGCTATAGCTCAAGCTAACCTCTTAATTGCCAAAACCTGACACTCAACTACCCTATCTCTTCTCAATTGAGTAAAACCCTTTCCTTTTTGTTTACAAATATTTCCTTCAAATTAAGCGTGAGAGAATCTTTGATTGCGATCGTAGTACCCTTATCTTGTACTTACAACTTAAAAAAATGTTTTGTCTCTGAATGGCCGAGAGGATTTGAGGATCTCTGATTTTGGAAGGTTTCTGCTCCCACATCTCTAACCTTAATCACAATTTTAAACTCCCAGCAAATTGATTAATTTTTTACATTATTTTGACAGATAATTTTCTTAACTGATGCTTTAGTTTGGAGCCACCACCACGTGAGGACAGTCCCTTTAATTTACAATCCGACTACTTGCATGGCCAAAAGATCATTCTTGATCTGGAGGGGACCACCTTTTGTATATCTAATTGCACTCAGCTGGCTCTTGATATTTTAAGGACAGCCGTAAACAAAGAAAGGACAGGCGCAGACAAACACTGTATTGCATTAACATATAATTAATATTAGAGATTACAGTTAATAGATATGGTAATATGAATGACACATAGATGCATATATATTGTGATAAGTATCATGGGATTTGGGGGGATTTGCTCTTCAAGTGACTACCACGTTTTCCTCACAAGTGGGTGTTTAATTTTTGTGCACTTTTCTCTACTGTGATTATTAAACTAATGATATCATTTCGTTCCAAATTATACATCTTTCTTTTTGTTATATTCCTAGGGTTCGGACTGGGGTGTCACGGAGAAGGGGGAAGCCACCACCAAAATGTGATAGGAACCCATTGACTCTCAATTATACTTTTTACTCCTTCTAATTTGACTCATTTTCTATTTTAATCTTTACCGTTTCAATTTTAACAATTAAAGAAATTAAAATTGCGTTATATCTGATAGTTGTATATGGCCACATCGAATTTTAATATGATGGAGTTTACGATTTGAACTTGATTCCAAGTCAAATTAAAGTACAGGAATAAAAATGCTAAAATCGAAATTATCAGAGAGCAAGGCTGCAAATGAGTCAAACTACCCACCCGAACAAAAAAGAGAAACTCAGCATTTCATTTCGTAGAGTTTGTTGATGATGAGTGACTCAGCAAGACAAAGTGATAAAAATAATATTAATCAAAGTAAGGTGCTAATAAAGTAGTCATTGACTATTTTTATATATTTCCGTGATTTTTCCAATTAAGAAAGTAAAAGTATTCATGCTATAAGATCAGTACGGAATCATTTAGATTTTGAACATATTCATCTAAAGTACAACGATTTCTTAAATGTTAATTAGGACTCTCACACTCATCAGGCTCAGGCAAAAAGAAAACCACGAAAACACATGTACATGTACATATACATACCTGCTTGAGCATCTTCAAGATAGTATGCGGAAGAAATAGGCAAATATGTACCATACAAATCTACATAGTATGTTGCCTACTCATGTACTTTTTACCTTTTATTAACAACAACAACAACAACAACAACAACAAAAAAGAATAATTTTTATCACAAAAAACATGTGGGATCAAATATACATATCCATTTTAAAGTAAGCAGCATTGCCTCGTTGGAGAGAGTATGTCTATGGAGGAGGAAAATGTCTATATGGCACAACAAACATGGTTTGCTTACTCATTTGCCTAGGAAGCAAAGGGGAGTAGAGGCAGTAGGTTGCCTAGCAGTCCAAGCGGCGAATCAGTCTTATGGAGGATTCATCAAGTGGAGTGCGCGCAGCCGCTTGTAGTGGAGGTATGGTGGAGTTATTTTCATCCCCTTTGGCGAATGATTTGATAGTTCCTAAAGAGAGGTAGGGTGCATTGAGAGTTGAGGGGGCGAATGCGGCAGGGCCTACAGGGCACACAGTGGGAGTTATTGAGACGTTTATGAGTAGGATGTAATTTTTTTTATTTGTTATAAAAGGGCGATAGAATTTTAGTAGAACAATAGGAATAAGAGTATAAAGAGGAAGTGGGACCTCTAAGCTTATTTTCATGACTTCCAAGAGGTCGTGCGACTCTAATAACACTAATGTGGCTTTGCCACTGTATATCACTGTACCTCATATTAAGAAATTATTTTAGAAGCAGCTTTTAAAAGAATAATAAAATAAATAAATCTTTTGGGGCCCTCCTTGAGATGGGGCCCAGGGCAGTAGCCCTTCTTGTCCTGCCTCAGGGCCAGACCTGCCAGTGACTTAAGCTAGGCAAAAAGATGAAATGATCTCAAGAGAATTGATGGCTTTAGGACAGCGTCTTTGACGTGCTTCACCGTACCAAACTCACTTTCTTACTTATAATTTATTTTGCTTTTACTTATCTATCAATTTGTTTTTCTTCAGTTTCATTGTACCTTAAAAGCTTTCCAATTTGTTTATATGTTACTTATAATATAAATGTTTTTATATTTGGCTTTACGGAAAGAGAGAAACTATAATTTTTATAACAATTTAAAGCCTTTGTAACCTCCCTATGTGCAAGTACTTACAGTCTACAAGAATTCAAGATACTACTCCTTGTACACAAACTCAAGATCCGCTATGAGCACGTTCATAGACGAATATGGGTATCCAAGTCACAGAACCATTGCTAAAAATAATAATATAAGTAGAGAAAGTATAAAAAGTAGGAGAGGAGAGAATCAAATTGTGGTGGTGATTGTGGTATGTGATATTCTGATGGTGTATTGTGGTTGTATCAAATGTGAAGAAGGAGTAGCCTTTTATAGGCATCCAATAATATGTAACCTTCACCACATTAAACTAGAAAATTAAGGTATTCAATATAATAAAAAACTTGAAAATTAAATATTTATAACCCCACAATAAATAAAATAGAACAACCAAAATAATTAAATAAATCAAAATGGTTAAATTTTTAAAAACCTTTTTAAAATTCCAACAAGAACTACTCTCGAAAAGATGAAGTGATGACCCTCATAAAAAAAAAATATATGAAGTGATGACCTAAGCTAGCAAAAAAGATGAAATGATATAAAGAGAATTACTCTCGAAAATAACTTTTCTATAACCCCTTTCTATCGCCATAGTTTCATCGATGAAAAAATTGGCCACTAATTGGCATGAGTCTCCTAAAGAAACAAAGAACATCCAACAAACTCAATTAAGCTTCTAGAATTATGAGAGGAAAAAAAAACTATAAACTGAGTTTGTGGATTTTATTAACCAAAAAGTACAAATACTACAAATCTAAAACAACAACGACAAAAGGAAGAATAAACACTGCTAATCTTCCTTTGAGACATGACATAGAGATCACCACTTAGTCACTTCTTAGCATCAACGTTCTAATTAACAGTAAATCTATCATGACCAAGCAGCAACACCTCAAAGAGTAGTTTTGCAAGATGAGGCACGTATAGAAAGCAAACCCAGATTCGTGGCAGAAATAATAGATATAGTAAAGGAAGACCATATAAGTATAGATTTGCCAAAAATCAGAGAACACCGAGAATCCAAAGAAAAACCCCCCCAAATATGAATCTCTCTCTCTCAAAAGCTCTCTCTCTCTCTAAAAAGCTTTGGGTATCTAGCCGCATCAATTAAGATATATTTGACTCGTGGTCAACCTTATTGTTCGCAAGATTAATGAGCTTTAATGAAGTTGATTTGCAATAACTTTCTTCTAATTTAGGATTAGCCTGATAAGAATTTGAACTAGGATGAGTTCACAACTGGTAACCTCTCTTAGTATATAGCTGAATTGTTGATTAATTAATTAGTTTAGTTTAGTTTAGTAGGAAGTTTCGTGACCCCTTTCCTTCCATGGTCTAGTGGGTCCCAAAAATAATTTGAAAGATATGATTCAAGAAGGCCAAGTGCCACGTGGGATTCTCAAATGCGCAGAAAGTGGGATGGGGCCCATCTTGATTAGAAAGCCCCATTAAACTACAAGAGGCTGAGTGGAGGATCCATAAGGATGAAATCTATTATCTCCAAATTAAATATAAATCCTAATGCGGCCAATAAGCCTTGGAATATTCTCAAAGAAAGATACAGTGATCAATTATACAATTGAAAAAAGAAAAAACCCTAGAAAAGCAAATTTAGCCCCTTTAAGCCTTTACCTTTTAATTATATATACACAATCCTTTGCATCCAAATTCACTCAAAACATTGTCATAACAAAACATGTCTGCTTCTACTTTCTTTGTGAACTTCAATTCTAGAAGACTTCTCCTACACAACCCACTTTACCAACCACCAAACACAGCCTCCTCCCCAGTCTCCTCCACAAACCCACATGACCCAACAGATCAATACCCTGGTGACAACAGCTTTGATGCAAATGTTGTTATGGTCCTCTCAGTCCTCTTGTGTGCCCTAATTTGCTCACTTGGCCTAAACTCCATCATCAAGTGTGCTTTGAGATGCTCAAGCTTTGTAGAGTCCAGAAGCAGCAGCAGCAGCAACACCTCCGCTAGGTTAGCCAACACAGGAGTGAAGAAAAAAGCCCTAAAAACTTTCCCAACAGTGAGTTACTCAGCTGACCTAAATCTGCCTGGGCTGGACACAGAGTGTGTGATCTGTCTTTCGGATTTTACAGCCGGTGAGCGTGTTCGGCTTCTTCCCAAGTGCAACCATGGCTTCCATGTCCGCTGCATTGATAAGTGGCTGAGCTCGCACTCATCTTGCCCTAAATGCAGGCACAACTTGATCGAGACATGTCAAAAAATTGTGGGTTTCACCCCAGCTAGCTCCTCAGTCCCACCAGTGCAAGAAACCATTGTAAGCATTGTGCCCCTTGAGCCTGAAGGTTTGGTACGCAATTATAGGGGAATTAGCTAGCTAAGTTTTTATAATTCTTTTGTTAATTGTATAATATGTAGTTAATTATTTGCTTAGCTTTCCTGGGGTTGAGCCCACTGGTTATCCCAATACAAAGTGTAATTACTTCTAGTTGTGAAATTTTTTGGTGTTTCCAATTCTGATTTGTTAAATCTGTTTTTTTTTTCTCCGCCTAATAATTGTGCAAAAGTTGTGTGGAATTTGAGTGCACGCTTTTGAAAATCAGAGAATTTGGAACATAAAAACTCAATTATTTCATGTACAAAACCTTTGTGCTGACTCAACATAGCAAGAAGCTTTCTCCAAAGTGGCTGCCTACATAGGATATCTGATGAGGAAAATCACTCAAGACCCAGCATGACTTGAAGTCTTGAAGGGAAATTCCCCCAATCAGCTGGGACAACTAACCAATTTATTTTTTACTTCTTTTATTTATTTACTTCCAAATTTTAAAATCAATTATTTGAATTTGAACCAATAATATGCTAGTGTACAATACAATGGCATTGCCAGTGCCATATTAAAATCCTATAGCCTATAGCATGGTCAAGGCGGCACAACTAAAACAATATAATCTCCAAAGTCCGAGAACCAATAAAATGGACAATAACTTCAAAGTCCATGCCAAAAAAATGGGGTAAACTAATTGCTATGAGACATATTCAAACGCGCCCTACGTTGAAACAGGGACAAAAACAGAAGGCAAAATATAAACAAGGATTGGAACAAATATTAATGGAGCACATATTGGAAGCTGAGGGTGAAACCACTAGGTGCTTTCAAATCAAATCAAGTGTACCAAAAGGGAGATTTTGTATCATAGTACTCACGTGATGTGTCTTCTAAGGCACTAGCTAGGCACTCACAACTAACACTACTCGCAAGCCAGGCGGCTAAGATTTGATTTGCCAAAAGGCTCTTGAGAATGTGTTATATATGTTTTAAACATATTAATTAGATATTGGAAAAGAAAAAAAAGAAAAAAGAAAAAAAGAAATACTATTGCTTGCTAAACCCATATGTAGGTACCTTGACCCAAAAAAAAAAAAAAAAACCCATATGTAGATGTCGCGCAATAGTATAACTCAAAAGTCGAGTATCGTGCCCACATAGAGCGGTGTAAATGTGCACAAAATTCTAAATAGTAACCGTAATAAAAGTAAGAATTCAACAAGATTAAATTCAGATTAAAATTCAATAATAAAAGCACTAAAGCATCAAGGTTTTATCTTCAACACACGTGTGGATGCAAATTCCTTCACGTAACCTGCTACTGAGAGCAATATGCGAAGTGGCTAAGAGTGACCTGCAAAACAGCCGAAGGTGATGAATGAACCCAGGGGCTTACATCATTGGGTGCCAGGCTTGGGCCTAGACTTTGTTGCACTACAACACAAAAACCATTCCATGGCACGTGATATGCGTCATGGATGACTTTTAATGACGCAGATCAGAGGTCATGGAAAGTTTTTCTAAATAATGACACCCAATACGCATCATGGAAACGACTTTCGATGACGCGGGTTGTGCACCATTAGATAGGACTTTCCATGACATCTTAAATGCGTCATGGAAAGGTTTTAAATGACGTGCAATGCGCATCATTAATTGTATGATGTTTGATTAGACGTCGTTGTTAGCACTTTCTATGATACAGATTGGGCGTCATTGAATTTCACAACGTTTATTAAGCGTCATTGAATTAGTTTTCATGACGTGCTTCACACGCCGTTGAATGTTTAAAAAAAAATTAATGATTTGTATATATAGCCCATCATTTAAATTATGCAAGAAGAAATTAATATATATATATATAGTCCCCTTCTATTGAGGGATTATTTGAGAAACACCCTTTAGGGTCCCTTACGAATTTTTTTTCAACAATCCGAACCATCTATTTTTTATGTTTACATTCATAGATCATCCTTGCAAAAAACTAGACAAATCAGAAATCATTTCGACATCCAATTGTATCCTACAAAATCAAGGAACACGGTACTTCGAGAAAGTACTAAAATTTCAATAACTCAATTGAGTGGTCAAATGATATCAGATTCAAGTGATTTTTTTTAAAAAAATTATTTTTATTTTTAGAGATGATTTTTGAATGATTATCTAAAAATAGATTGTTTGGATTAGTTAAATACAATGTGGAGTGAGCCTTACAAGGGTGTCCCTCAAATAAGCTTATTTGAGGGAATCCTCAATAGAAGCTCTCTGTATATCTATATACATAAAACAAAAGGCAGAGAATAGTAAAATATTCAAAATACCAGAAAGTGCCCTTAGTTAATCCAAATATTAAGAATTAGAATTATTAATTAAATGAAGATAATATGGTAAATTCACACTTTTTCATATTTAAAAAAATTAAAAGAAAAAGAAAAATTAGATAATGAATTCTATTTTTATGGAACACAACTACCCATTATCTTTCTTAATTATAAAATAAATTTAAATTTTTTATAAAAAAAACCTCTTGCAGGCATGAAAACGCATGCGAATAGGCTAGTATATATAACATCAATTAATATTATGCAAAATTGAAGACGAAGGTTAATAAATAGTTTAAATTATATTTCTATTACTCAAATGGTTCTAGTACATCATGAAAAGTTTAATGAAAGTAGGCTTTAAAAATGAACTAAGTACATAACTCCATTCGTCTATCTTCTCGTCAAGGACATGATTCAGACATTGAACAATAAGAGGTGACATGGCGATAGGGGACTTAACTTCCGGAAGCCATACACTCCTCTCGATTCTACATAAAGCACACTTGTGGCAAATGGCAACGGGTCGGGTAGGGGCCGGGTATGACAATATCATCCTTGTCCCTGCTCTCCATTCCCGCCCTCGTCCTCGAACCCATCCTCGTTTAATAGGTTTCGGGGAATCCCTGTCTCAAGGGGTGGGCATCTAAAACCGAAATACCAAAATCGTATACTAACCATATCGTACCATATGAATTTCATACCGATTTCATAACGTTTCATTTGAGATGAGGAGATAATCAGTACCATATCGTACTGTACCAATAGAATATGGCATGGTAGCGATATCAAGTATTTGGTACCGGTCAATACCGTACCGTACCGAAATATAAACATGTTCACATAGAAACATATAGTTGTTGTGATGAACTGTGAAGGAAGGAAGGAGATTTTCTAAAGTCTCATTTTGCAAATTTGTACAGATAAAAAAGAAGAATTTCTTGACGCTGCTAGGGATTTGGGTAGCTGTTGTTTGCTTTCTTTGATCAGTCTCTATGAATTGTATTTTTTTTTTGCATCTTCTGTCAAATTTTCTCAGATAATCATATCTGTAAGTCCATTTTCATGGCTTAATTAACGTAAATTTCATTTCCTCAATTTTTGTTTTCCCCATTTCTACAATTGAGTTGGGTTTTTTCCCCCATAATTAATGTCTTGCACATATAAGAAAATGTTGTAATTTAATCTGGGTAGCCAAGATTATGATGAAAAAAGTTGTGTTTTGTCTTCAAGCTTCAGTCTGAAGCTTTGAATTCTCATGGCATATCATATGAATGAATTATGAAATTTAGTAGTTATTTTTATTGTTTTATTCATTCCGTCTTGCATTTTTAAGTTGTGTCATTTTGGTACTGAAATGGTATCGATACCGTACCAATATCGATTTGACACGGTACAGTATGATACCAACTTTGGCAAACGATAATCTCATACTGTACTATACCGTTTTAATTTCTAGTATCAGTAGCGGTACGAGCTCAATACCGTACCGTGCCCACCCTTACCCGTCCCTGTTTCCGTCGGGAAACTATCCCCCATACCCGCCCGAATCCCCGATTTTTTTTTTTTTTTTGCATAAAAAATATTTACCTTACATTTTAACATTAAGTTTTATATTAAATTATTATTCAACACATCCAAATTAATTATAAAGTTCAACTCAACTATTCAAAATCAAATAAATATGAAATTCCAAAGAAGATTAAGAAGACTTAGGAGAGGAAGGTTAACTTAGGATAAAATATAAATATTTTATTTATTTATTTAAATATAAACATATATATTTTCGGGTCGGGGGTCGGGGGTCGGGGACCCGATGGGGACCCTCCCCCACGGGGATTTTTGCCATCCATATAATCACCATCCACCTTATTAGTATCCTGCTCCACCAAATAACACCAGAAATATTCACCACCTCATTACATAGCATCAAATGTATTGTAAACAAAAGGTATTGTTCTATAAAGAACACGATAGAAACAATATGATCAAGGGGAAAAACTAAACAATATGAACAATGGGCAAAAGTGATAAAGCTATCTACATGCCTGTAACAAGTACTCAAATTGAACACTACCCTGATTATCTGATGAGATCTTGAGCTTTTATCATTTAGGCCAGTTTCTCCCACTTGCGATTGAGCTTGCAAAAATATCAAGTGTAAATTACACCCTTGTAACTTACCAACATAGCAGGCAACCAATTAAATTTTTCCCGATACAAAAGTTATCACCTTTGCTGGATCTTCGAACCCATCAAAGCACTCATCCATCAATATTATGCCATCTGCATAGAACACAGTTTTGATAATAAGTATCTGCATTATAATTAAAAAAATAAAAGATAAGGAAAAAACAAAAGGCATACAAAAACTACAGGTTAAGTTCCAAATAGTCATAATTCTCTCTATTAACAGTGGCATGCAATTGGTCATTTGCTAAGTGAATGAAGAAATCATACTCTATATCACTCAAAAAACACAAAACAGGACTTCAAATGAATAAAAAAAGAACATAATAATAAGAACGAAAAAAAAAAACCAAGGGATAACACATTAGTAAAACCACAAGAGCCTCAATAAGTTGAGTTCATCAGAATGATTTCCTCTTTAACCTCCCTTGCATACTACCGGAACAAATATTTCAGACTTCAGTATAGATTGATAAGTCAATATTTCACAAATAAATCACAAACTGACAATCAAGACCAAAACAGTGAGACTCATAAAATACTACCAATCTGAAGAAGAACAAAATACCAGGAACTGGAAATGAATAAAAGTCCATTAACTAGTGCCATGGAATCTGGCATTTTCCTGTACATGTGAAACATGTTTTTCTTTTTCTGGAAAGCATTACATCAACACAGCCTATGACATACAATATGATAATTATAAACAAAATTGAGAAACAAAATCCCTTGGAATATGCTGCATAACCAATCCCTTTAGGTTAAGCCCTTTAAAGAAAAAAAAGCCAAAATAACCAAAACGGAAAGCCCAAAAAATAATCAGCAACGAAGATAAATTTCTGTTCTTTTAGCAGATCATTAGAGTTTAAGCTCTTTAAAGTTTTTTTTAAAAAAATAGCCAAAATAGCCATAAGTGAAGCCTGAAAACAAAGGTCAGCAACAAAGAGAAAGTTTCAAGACAGACACAAATCTGACAAATAAAGCACAGGTGTTAGGAACAGAGTTCCACCTTTCTTTCAAAGTCAGTTTTTTCCCCAACTTCAACTGGTTCCTGACAACAAAACCAAAGAACCATCAGTTTTCAAAACCCAGACAGATCCCAAAACTATCATAAATGATTAATCACATTAATAACCAGTAATTTTTTTAAATATAATTATTAAAAAGAAATAGAAAAAAAGAAGAGAGGGGAGAAGAATTGAGAAACAAAACATGAATGCCATTGGGCGAGATCTGGAAGGTTAGGACTCGTAGCTGGAACTCAGTCTTGAGAATGGGCTTGGGGTGGAAGATTCTAACGGAGGCGATCCTAACCGCGGTCTTGAGGAGCGAGAACTTGAAGGCGTTGGAACTAAAAACCACTACCCCCAAATCCAAAACACAAGGTTATAAAATTATATAATAAAAACTCAACCCATAACCAAATTTCCAATAAACCGATAAACATTATTCATTTACTTAATAAATACTAGCCCCTTAGCATGCTGATGCATGTGCTAATTGATTTTCTTTTTTTTATTTTATTTTATTTTTAGAATTAAGAAAAGACAACATGAGTAGTTATCTATATATATAAAGCAAAAGGCAGAGAATGATGAAACATTCAAAATACCAGAAAATGCCCTTGGTTAATGCAAATATTAAGAATTAAAATTATTAATTAAATGAGGATAATATGGTAAATTCACAATTTTTCATATTAAAAAAATTAAAATTAAAAGAAAATTCAGATAATGGATCCTATTTTTATGGAACACAACTATCCATTATCTTTTTTAATTCTAAAATAAATTTAAATTTTTTTTAAAAAAACCTCTCGCAGGCGCAGAAGCGCATGCAGAGAGGCTAGTGTTTTATAAAAGTAGGACTTATTATTTGATTTTATTTTTTATTTTAATTTTTTTAATATAAAAAAATTTACCATATTATCCCTATTTAATTAATAATTTCAATTCTTAATATTTTCATTAACCAAGGGCATTTTCTAGCATTTTGAATGTTTCATCATTCTTTGCCTTTTGCTTTATATATATATATATATATATAATTATTCATTTACTTAATAAATAATAGCCTCCCTGCACGAGCTTCCGCGCGTGCGAGAGG
>NC_034014.1:15731247-15731965 GCF_000346465.2 Prunus persica
ATTTGGGCACATCATACAATTATGGGAGGAGTCATTTGGTGGGTTTTGAGTGAAATCCAATCTCTAGAACTATACAATACACCAACCACCCCATTTCAGAATGAACTTCGTAGGAACCTGAATTGTCTGATTTCAAGGACCAATCGATATCGAATTGAGTCCAAAACTTGGGGAACATCATAATATTGTGGGAGGAGTCATTTGGTAGGTTTTGAGTGAAATCCAATCTCTAGAACTATACAATACACCAACCACCACATTTCAGAACGAACTTCGTACGAACCTGAATTGTCCGATTTCATTGACCAATCGATAACGAATTGAGTCCAAAACTTTGGGGAACATCATAATATTGTGGGAGGAGTCATTTGGTGGGTTTTGAGTGAAATCCAATCTCTAGAACTATACAATACACCAACCACCCAATTTCAGAACGAACTCGAACTAACCTGAATTGTCCGATTTCACTGACCAATCGATAACGGATTGAGTCCAAAACGTGGGGAACATCATAATATTGTGGGGAGGAGTCATTTGGTGGGTTTTGAGTGAAATCCAATCTCTAGAACTATACAATACACCAACCACCCCATTTCAGAACGAACTTCGTACTAACATGAATTGTCCGATTTCATTTGACCATCGATTACGGATTTGAGTCCAAAAGCTTCGGGAACATCATAATATTGTGGGAGGAGTCATTGTGGGTTTTGAGTGA
>NC_034014.1:15732065-15758424 GCF_000346465.2 Prunus persica
TTTTTAAACAATCATGCATCAGACTCACGCGATTAAAATATGAAACTATTGAAACGGACATCTATATAAATACAATTGCGAAAAAATATTTGTCAAACTATGTAAGTCGCGCGTAGCGCGTGATTAAAAAAAAGCCTCTCGCCCGCGCGGAAGCGCGTGCAAGGAGGCTAGTCTAATGAACTTTAAGAGCTAAAGGGATTCTTATTCAATTAATCTATATATATAAAGCAAAAGGCAGAGAATGGTGAAACATTCAAAATACCAGAAAATGCCCTTTGTTAATTCAAACATTAAGAATTAAAATTATTAATTAAATGAGGATAATATGGTAAATTCATATTTTTTAATATTAAAAAATTTAAAATTAAAAACAAAATAAGATAATAGGTCCTACTTTTATGGAACATAACTACCCTGTTATCTTTTATTAATTCTAAAAATAAAATAAAAAAGAAAAAGAAAACCAATTGGCACATGCGTGAGCATGTGTCAAGGGGCTAGTGATAATTTAAACTACAACACTGGACGTGGTGCTGCAATAAACCGCATTCCAGTGGGGATCTTGGACGTGATAATATTATCATTGCAGATGGACCATGAGTATGAATAATACGATGACAAATATACCATTATTTAGATTATTTAGTCTACTCACTTACCTAAATTTTCCTTTGCCCTTGATTTACACTTCCCACCAAATCATCTATTGATCCTAACATCTTGGACGACTGCTTAACTATGATTCATACTAAAAAAATAAAATAAACAGTAATTAGAATGAAGCACAACAATCACATAATTATATAGCCTCAAAATACCTCACTCATTCCAACTTGAAGCAAATGCAATTTAGGTAAGCAAAAGCAGAGATCGAGAGATAAGGAAATTTGTTAATTTGATAACAATATCCAGAAGACACAATATGAAACTGTAAATCTCCTTCTACTCACTACAATGGGGTTGGCTTAACCAACAAAGTAGAAAAAGAAATGCTACCAAGAGATGAAAAATATGTTCAATTGTTGTAACAAATACCACTTAATTCCAAATCCAAGGTTTTGGCAACTACCCACTAAAAAGTCCAACACAAATCAATGGCCAGTGTGGAAACCCCTACATCTATTAGCTGGAGAAACAAAGGAAAACGCCAGAAAACAGAATCAAAATTCTTACTTTATAAATTACCATAAAGAACTTTTTTTTTTTTTTTTGTAGATACCATAAAGAACTTAAGCAGACCAAGTACGTGATTTACACCAAGTCAAATGCAGCTAGCTGATAATATCATTAAACCCAGCAAAATTAATTCACAAAAAAAAAATTCAAAAATCCCAAACCAAAATATGAGAGAGAGAGAGAGAGAGAGAGAGAGAGAGAGAGAGAGAGAGAGAGAGAGAGAGATTCATACCATTGACATCAAACACATCAAATCTAAATGCTTTCTTCATTGGTGCTCTAGCGTAACAACATCTATATATAATCAAAGAAATTCCATTATGATCAAAAAATTAGAGATTAGTGATAGTAAACAGATCAAAAAGAGGAAGACATGGTCTAATATATGAGAAATTCAAATATCACAACAAAAAACAGGTTCAAAGAACAACAACATTGAGCAAATTCCAAGCAAATTCCAAGTGGACCATGAGTTGCAACCATGCAGTATCAATTAGAAAGCAAGTTAAAATATAAATAAAAATAGCCTAACAGATATACGTTGCTTATAAATAGCAATCTGTGAAAATAAAAGAAGTCCAAAGCAGAGCAGTCAATAAAAAAGTAAATGCTCACTTTACGCATTCACTCAATTTCCCTGTATTCTGACTCTAAACGATCTTCAGAATCAATGACTTGTTCTCATCCAAGTACTGCAGTAAAATTTAATGAAATCCGGAACAATTAATTTAAACCCATATATATATATAATCAAAGAAATTCCATTAGGATTAAAAAAAATTAGAGATTAGTGATAGTAAACAGATCAAAAAGAGGAAGACATTGTCTAATATATGAGAAATTCGAATATCACAACAAAACACAGATTCAAAGAAACATTGAGCAAATTCCAAGTGGACCATGAGTTGCAACCATGCAGTATCAATTAGAAAGCAAGCAAAAATATTATTAAAAAAAAAAAAAAAGCCTAACAGATATACGTTGCTTATAAATAGCAATCTGTGAAAATAAAAGATGTCCAAAGCAGAGCAGTCAATGAAGAAGTAAATGCTCACTCTGCGCATTCACTCAATTTCCCAGTATTCTGGCTCTGAACGATCTTCAGAATCAATGACTTGTTCTCGTCCAAGTACTGCAATAAAATTTAATGAAATCATGAACAATTAATTTAAACCACATATATATATATATAATCAAAGAAATTCCATTAGGATTAAAAAAATTAGAGATTAGTCATAGTAAACAAATCAAAAAGAGGAAGACATGGTCTAATAAATGAGAAATTCGAATATCACAACAAAACACAGATTTAGAGCAAGCATATTGATGAAATTACTTCATCGACTCTTAAGCTACATATTTTTGGGGAAAATCACAGCTAATCAGTAACAACAACACTGAGATTCAGAGTGATTAACTGGAATTTAGAAACAAAGGAAAACGCCATAAAACAGAATCAAAATTCTTACTTTATAAATTACCATAAAGAATTTTTTTTTTTTTTGGGCCAGATACCATAAAGAACTTAAGCAGACCAAATACTATCTGCAACGTAGGTTGAACATGTTAGAGCTAAACGGGATTTGCTTGCAGAGGTTGCTAGTCACTGCATTGTGAAACTCTACTATTCCTTTCAAGATGTGAAACTCTACTATTCCTTTCAAGATGTGAAACTCTACTATTCCTTTCAAGATGCTGACCACTTGTATCTAATCATGGAGTATCTACTGGTGGCGACATGATGACTTTGCTTATTAGAGAAGAGACTTTGACTGAAATTGTTGCAAGATTTTACATTGCCCAAAGTGTTATGGCTATAGAATCTATTCATAAACATAACTACATTCACAGGTTGGTTTATCCAGTTGTTTACAGGCTTGCCAACATATTAGAAGCTGGATTCTCTTGAACAGCAATATTATATTAATAATTGTGCATCAGGAAGACATGGTCTAATATATGAGAAATTCGAATATCACAACAAAACACAGATTCAAAGAACAACAACATTGAGCAAGCATATTGATGAAATTACTTCATCGACTCTTAAGCTACATATTTTTGGCGAAAATCACAGCTAATCAGTAACAACAACATTGAGATTCAGAGTGATTAACTGGAATTTAGAAACAAAGGAAAAAGCCATAAAAGTGAATCAAAATGCAGATACCATAAAGAACTTAAGCAGACCAAATACTATCTGCAACGTAGGTTGAACATGTTAGAGCTAAAAGGGATTTCTTGCAGAGGTTGCTAGTCACTACATTGTGAAACTCTACTATTCCTTTCAAGATGCTGACTACTTGTATCTAATCATGGAGTATCTACTTGGTGGTGACATGATGACTTTGCTTATTAGAGAAGAGACTTTGACTGAAACTGTTGCAAGATTTTACATTGCCCAAAGTGTTATGGCTATAGACTCTATTCATAAACATAACTACATTCACAGGTTGGTGTATCCAGTTGTTTACAGGCTTGCCAACGTATTAGAAGCTGGATTCTCTTGAACAGCAATATTATCTATATATATAAAGCAAAAGATCATATTAACAATTGTGCATCAGGAACATAATGTAACTCTTGCATTTGTATTAATAATTGTGCATCTGTAACTCTTGCATTTGTTACACCAAGTCAAATGCAGCTAGCTGATTATCATTGAACCCAACAAAATTAATTCACAAATAAAAAAGAAAGAGACAGAGAGAAACCAAGATAAAATTAGCCAAAATAAAGAAGATTAAACTTCGAAAATCAAACACCCAAATTCAGAAATCCTAACAAATTCACAAATAAGAATGAAAGAGACAGAGAGAAACCAAGACAAAATTAGCCAAAATAGAGAAAATTAAACTTCGAAAATCAAACACCCAAATTCATACAATCCTAACAAACAATCTAAAACTTGGAAGAGCACGTGTGATGACAAAAAAGAAATAGGATTTGAAATAATAACCTGATACATAACTTGAACACTATCCCCCCTGTACGAATTTAAATCTTCTCTCTTTCTGAGTGTGAACCCTACCTCCTTTATCTGAGCACAAAGGATTTTTAGTTATACCAACACCAACAAAAAACACATCATAAGAAAAGCAACAAAAATTGGGGGAGACTATATTGAACCCAACAAAATTAGAAATATACATGCATTAAGACAAAAAAAACGGATGCTTTACCTTCAGTTACAGGATAGCAGGTGTGGTGCGGAATGAGAAAGGAAGTTTTTCGAGTCTGGCCAGTCTTTACACCGGGTGCTCTTGGGTGATTACTCGCAATTTCGATTTCGATTTCTGAAGCAGAAAAGGTGCCAATGAAGTGGACGAAGAAAAATATAGGTAACATGGTGGTGATGGGTTCTAAAATTGTGGAAACCGTCAGCTTCGTGGGTTCTGAACCCGTGCAATTTTTCTCCACGTTCTTCAGCTTTTCTTCTTTGAGAGAAGCACATCACGACTTAGGTTTGTATAGCACGACTCGCTTTTTCTTTTTTTTTCTTTTCTTTTTTTTCTTTTTTAAATCAGGGGTGTTTTACTATTTCACCCTCTTTTAATTAAAATTGTGTGTTTTTTTTATTTTTAACAAAGGGCATATTCGGAATTTTTGAATGTTTCACCATTCTCTTCCTTTTGCTTTATATATATAGATAGATATAATAAACTCAGATGAACAAGTAAGACATTTATAATAATAATCCGATATCTAAATAATCCAATACCAATATCCAAACATCCCTTTTTCCACAACCATATTCGAATTCCAGGCTGGCACAAATAGTAACGTCATTCAATATAAAAACAAGCATCAATTCGCACTATCCCCTAACCCAATTTATATCACATATAACACTTACCCTTTCCTTCCCTTAATCTTGTACCCATTATCTATATATGTATATATCTATATTACACAATTCACACCATCATCATGTATTACGAGAAAACAATCCAACACGGGGATCGTTTTAACTAGACCATGGTAGAATCTTCAATACGCATGTGGCTAGGGAATAGCAGTCCAACCAGGGGACTATTGCTTCCCAGACATGCATGGTAGAATCGGCAATACACGTGCGACTAAAACAAGTCTTACGTGCATGGAATGCCAGTCAAGGCCTATGGCACACCCAGCCAAGGGTGCCTGGGTCATCAACATCTCACATGTCGGAAAATACCTCAACACACGTGTGGTTATCATCCATATCGAATTAGGGAAGGTACATATAATGGTGCAATTCACAAACCCATATAATATAAAATAATATTCCTTCCTTTAATTCAAATTCCCAAATTCTCAATATTCAAAAGTACCGAATCCTACTTACATAGACATCCGGACATTAATAGTGTCCATAACGTAATACCCAATATTTATACGTAATATAGATATCAACTCTCAAAGGCAGAAATTCCACAACCCAAAATATTCATAAACTCCAATAAATCCATAAAATACCATAAAATTCATAGTCTCAATAATCAAAATAATCCAAATTATATAAATACGCAAGACAATTCATAAAACACTTTAATAATAAACCCCATATCACCCAAACCATATATTTTAATAAAAACCATAATAACAATAATAATCCCTGGAAACCCATATCACATTCCAATAAAATCATAGCCAAAACATATATCAAAGCTCAATAAACCAAATAAGCCAAGTTCTAAATCAAATCTCATTTATGCATGCAATTCCATATTGGAAAAGTAATGCTCATTCAAAACAATGTCCACTCACTTCCTAATAATCATAGCTGAGTCCCAAGAGTCGCTTTCACAACCAATCAATCAAGTATCTCAAAATCATATATTCTATAACTTCAAATATCAGTATAACATCTGATAACCCCTACAATTAAAACAATAATATAATCTCATAATCCCAACATAACTCAAATAACTCAAATAACAATCAAGACTAGTTTATAAGGTCATTCTAGTACTTTTCGAATGGTGAAACTACCTCGGAAGACTCATGGTCAACTGAGGGGTCAAACTTCCCATATTGGTCAATGGGGCCCACAGGGCCCACGACCTCTGATTTCATATCAGAAAGTTCCTATGAGTTCAACAAAGGCTACCCAACAAGTCCTGTAAGTTTGGTCTCGATTGAGTAGTCGGATCTAAGCCAATCATACAATCGGACGACAATTGCTTCGCCTAACCTTAGAATAATTGATTCGGAGTATGTGGGACTCCGATTCTCGATTCACGAGTTCCTACACGATCTTAGAGGTACAAAGAATGACATATTTGGAATTAGGATCGATCGAACGGTCCGAACCTATCGAACCCGAATATCACATATTGGGTGCAATATCAGTTCGACTGTCATAAGGTAACTAATTCCAAATTCGAGCATACCATAGTGCTCAGGACGACAAGAGGAACATTTTAGAACACAATGGGCCACCACCTAGTGACCCATGCCTTGCCACTCGTTGCTGGCAGCGCGTGGATGTCTTGAGAAATTTTCTGTGACGGAAATTTCTCGAAACACCCTACCAATACCTATACCAATACATTCAAACTAACAGAGGGACTGGATCGAATCCAAATCGTGAGCCCTAAGTGGGTGTTTTGAACGAGCTCTAAAACCTCAAAATCGATCCTAGATGGCTATACTATCAGCTAGAGCACGTCAAACAGATGAAGAGCCATACCTTGGTCTACCGAAACGGTCAATGGAATCGCTGAAAACGGCATCAAAAAAACTGTCAAAACTTTCAGTTGATACCGTCAACTATCCCAGTAGTTTCAAGCTACATAAAGTACTGGGTTGTGTAGAGGAGAGGGAGATGAAAATTAGGGGTGGGCACGGTTCGGTTTGGACCGGTTTTTGCCTCAAATTAGAACCGATCCGGTACTATTCATCTGGTTTGGTTCGGTTCGGTTTTAATTAAAAAAATTTCAAAAACTGTCCGGTTCGGTTTGAACCGGTTTCGGTCCGGTTCCGGTTCCGGTTCGGTTTTGAACCGGATTATAAAAATTATTTTTTTAAATTATTTTTTAATACAATTCTCAACTGAAATATTATTTTTTTACTTGAAAATTAACAAATTATTCAATTTCATATAAAAAATAAATATTAAAGTGAGAAAAGAGAGATATTTTGAGATTGAACTTGGATAAATATTAGGTTTTTTTTAGTGAAATTAAAAATATAGCATTAAATATAAATATATATTGAAATTATATATATTTTTAGTTTCACCGGTTCGGTTCGGCCCGGTTCGGTTTTTGAAGACATGGAACCGGATCCGGAACCGGTCCAAACCGGTTCGGTTCAGTTTTTGACCGGTTTTTGACTTTTTAGTCAACTCGGTTTTTTTCCGGTTTGGTTCGGTGCGGTTCGGCTTGGATTTCCGGTTCGCCGGTTTGAGTGCCCACCCCTAATGAAAATTTTAAAACAAATTTCGTTGGATTTGGTCATCAGATGGCGATGAATTCATCACCTGAAAAAGAGGCATCACGGTGAAGAGAGAGAGAGAGAGTGAGAGAGAGCGAGAGAGAGAGAGAGAGAGAGAGTGAGAGAGAGAGAGAGAGAGAGAGAGAGAGAGAGAGAGAGAGAGAGAGAGTGACGACCCGTGAGAGAAGAAGAATAGAAATAAAGTTGGTTGGGATACTGTAGCAAACGTATTGTAATGGTATTGTTTACTATAGTAACAAATTTTAAAATTTCGCATTCGTCCTTTTCGTTTCTAGACCTTTACACGTTCGTTACAACTCAAAACTGAGTGTGCCACCTGTCTACGAACTCTTATTGGTGAACTCTACACAACGGTGCCACTCAATTCCCTAAAATCCTTCTAAATCAAAAAGTGACTAAAGTGCCCGTACTGAAGGAAACATGCTTCTAATGCTTAGGAAATGAACTTTAGCTACAACCTATACAACAAAACATTCTAAAAGGCGAATTCATTTTGTTTATAAATTATACTAGTTGAGCTAAACCTCATTTTAAACCAAGTATCTTAGCCTAGTCTCTTTGAACACAAATAGAAAAGGGAAAAAGGGAATAGTGTTAGAAATATGCCCTTAAAGCCAACTAATTATGTAATAGTTAGAGTTAAGGACATCTTTGATAAGAGATATATTATGTTATCAATGGACATCTTTGATATGACATACTAGGTGATTTATACTATCAAAGTTTGGTTGTAAAGTTTTTAGAAATCTCTACACAACACCATTCCCACAATATTTTCAGATATACTTGTTCATAGTAAAAATAAAAATGAACATAGGAAACACCTATAAATTATTTTGAAAGAATTTATCGATAATGGTATAGTCATAAGTAGGAGTAAAGTAGAGCTTGAAAAAGAAGACATATAATTTTTAGGTATGTATATTAAGTCAGGAACTATACATTTACAAGAGCACATAGCTAAAAAAGTGTTAGAATTTCCAGAAAAACTAGAGGATAAAAAGCAATTGCAAGCATTTTTAGTTTTATGAAATTATGCTAGAAGTTTTATCCCTGATTTAAGAAGAAAGATTGCATCATTGCATAGTAAAACTAGTAAAATAGGTCAAAAATATTTTAATAGTGAAGATATTAAATTAGTTCAACGCATCAAACAATATATAACTCAACTTAAACCTTTAGCATTACCATTAGATAATAATTACAAAATAGTTGAGATAGATGCATCATCAATAGGATGGGCATGAATTTTATATCAAAAGAAACATAAAGAAGAACCAAAATCTGAAGAAAAAGTTTGTAGATATGCATCAGGTAAATTTAGTGATATACAGGCTAGGCTTCTAGCTATTGACTTAGAAATTTTAGGAGTCATTAACTCCCTTGAAGCATTTTCATTGTTTTTACATAATGAGATATTTACTATTAGGACAGATTGTCATAATATTGTTTCTTATTATAATAAAATTACTACTAATAAAAAAGCAGCCCGAAGACGGGTCAATTTTGTTGATTCTATTACAGGACATGGATTTAGACCAATATTTGAGCATATTAAAGGTATGGACAATACTTTAGCAGACATCTTATCCCATATTATTCATTAACTGATATGCAATATTTTGGAGCGTCCTCCTCTGGTAGCAAAAATAGTGGTACTCCATCACAAGGTGGTAATCCATTAAGCATAAATAGTCAAGCAAGACCAATAGTGAATACTTATTTTTATAATGAAATTCCAGTACAAGAAGTTTAGAAATCTTGCTTTAAAATATCGTACTCAAGCATCATTAGTAGATAAACAAAAAGTTCTTTTAGACAAATTTTGGAACATTAGAACTAATAATGAAAGCATGAGAAGAGGGCATGAAAAATTTATTAAAGCCTTTAGCAATAGTTTTTAGCATATAATTATGATTATAAAAGAGCAAAACAACAACTTTCTTTTTTGCAGGAAAAATATGAAGAGCAAAAGAAAGAGCATGACACAATAGTAAGAAATTTTAGAACCATTAATTTAAGATGTCAAAATCTACAAGAAAAAGAGGCTAATAAGCCCAACTCACTTGAGCATAATAGAGAATTTTCCCTTGAACAAAAAGCTAAAAATTCATATTTTCTTCAAACTCTAGCTAGAGAAAGGTATAGATTTTTACTAGAAGATGTTAAGAGTAATATGATTAGATTAGAGTATGAGCAAAATATATCTCTTCAGTTATACATTCAAGATTTTCTTTTTAATTTAAAAAATAATCCACATCCTGGTATAAAAATTATTACCAAAAGCTGTTCTCATTATACTATTTACTTAGCTAGTATTTTGAATATAGAGAACCGCATTTAGAGCATAAACAAAATATTATCACAATTACTCGAGCATTTTTAGCAGAATATGGTTATTTAGGTCAACTTTATATTGAAAATAATGATCATTTAGATTCATTTTCCTCAAAATTAGAAGAAGTCGTAAGTTTTTATATCCCCCTATGGAAGATTGTAAAATTAGATTTCACTAGCATACCCTCAGAGTGGTTTAAGGATAGTATTTATCCAGACAGAGCACAACATAGTATTATTATTTCTTATAATGAACTGCTTAGTCTAGCAGAATCAGCAAAGACAGGGATCCCTACTAAGCAGGACATTCAAAAATACAGAGGAGCAATAATAATTGAGCAACAATTGTCCAATGATGATCGTCTAAACCTCCTCACCAATCCAACCTTATCAAGATCTATTCAGAGACTATATCCAGTAGACTAGATGACACATCTGAATTCAGGATAAACACGACAAGTACAAAAGTTTTTGATGAAATCTATAGCCAGATAGCATAACAAATCAAAGCAGAAGACAATGACAACTCATACTGGAATAGCTTAGGAAAAGAAGAGTTACACAATATAGACAACATGATGGAAGCATAACTCCATGAGGAGACCTCATCCTTTCACGTGAAGGATCATCCCAGCAGATGAAGAATAATTTTCAAACCCTTTGGCTCCATACGGCATAATCTAAAAAGAAGAAACCTTTTGGTTCCATACGGCTAGCAAGAAACAAATGGATTCCTTAAGAACTCCAAAAATAAATAAGGGAATTACTGTCCAAGTACAAAATAATTTGGCTTCTTTCAAAATACTTCTTTTGCTTTTGACCTTTTCCAAATGTCCCTTTTTTTATATATAAAATTTCTTTCATTGCAAAAGAAGCTACAAAATGGTACAAATTCTGTAAGAAGTTTGTCTTTTTATAAGCATAGTGTTATTAATGACGTGAAAACAATTTACACCATAACTCCAATTGAATCGTAACTTAACTCAATTTCATTGTTTTTATGTTTTAATGGTGGTTTGTGCATTGAATCATTTTTTTAATTAGCAGTTTCCTTTAATTGTTGGTGTTTTAGTTCGACTTTTTTTAACGTGTTAATTTTGTTCAATTTTTGTACTTGATGATTTGGGTATCTAATTGTGATCTTAGTTGTATTGTTGAAAGTTATCAAATCAGGTCGGCTTTGATTTTTCGTCTACTTCACAAGAGGTAAAACATTTTGGGTGAAATATTGGGTCGGATGTCCACACACATTGACAAGAATTCACAACGTCTAGTTGACATACCAAAATTCTTCCGTGGGCTTAGAGGATGACGTAGCAAAATCAGGCCAGGATTTTGAAGCTCCAGCCCACTGGGGCCCAGTGGGCCCACTTACTTTACTTTTGATTAGAAAGTACCTTAGCATTTGTGCAAGCAGATAAGACCTCAAAACTCCAAAGATCCAATAATACGAATTTAAGAAAAAATAAATAAATAAATAAACTGGTATTGCACAAGTTCTCTCTACAACTACAATACACTAACATACTCTGTATCTCTCTCGGTCTCTCTTTTCTCTCCTGCTAATCGGTGAGTCAGCTAATACTCTCTCTCTCCTCATATTGATGTGCATACGCTGGGTTTTGTTTTTCCTCCTCTTTAGGGTTTCTTCAATTCCGCGGAAAATATTCTTAGTTCCAGAAACTGAATGGAAAAAGTCAAGAAAATAGTAAGAAAGTAAAACCCATATAGCCAAACGTGTTTCTTGCTGAACAAGGAGCTGGAAGACGGCGACTTTACCTCATTTTTCGTAATTTTAAGTTGGAACTCTGCGCGTGTTCTTTCTTTAATTTAGGATTTATCTTTCGTTTTAATAGTTTCCTTCGTATATTTGAATGGGTTATTATATTATCTGCTAATCATTTGGGGTTATTAATCATTGTACCAACACCACATCTCTGTTTGTAACTCTGAATTCAACCGAAATTTCCATGAAGTACGCATGTTGTATATCTGCTGTCAATTCGGGCTGCTTTAATTTTCTTAAATTGTATCCAGTTTGTTAACTCATGGATTTTCTCTTTGGAAGACCTTTGAACTCTCTGCTTGCGGTGTTTTGCAGTTAAATGCTTTGAAGTGGGGACTGATAGTTCCAGCTCCATTTGTTTCTTAGAGGGTACGTGCCAGTTATTTACATTTTGACATTATGGCATCTTCTCATGGTAATTCACACTCTGAAGCAGCAAAAATGGAACAAATAATCACTGAATTCTATGCCAAAAGTCTCCACATCATCCTTGAATCTAGGACTCCATACATGTCCTCACGTAATTATAGTGGTGAACAAGCCCTATCATCGCCATCATCATCCTCATCATCCTCATCGAGTGTGAGGCCGAGGGATAAGTGGTTTAATTTAGCTCTAAGGGAATGTCCTGCTGCACTGGAGAATCTTGATCTCTGGCGCCAGAGCCATCTTGAACCTTTGGTGGTTGATGTGATTTTGGTCCAGAGACCACTTGATTGTGAGCCCGTGAAGTGTTCACCTAAAAGGGATCTTGTTAGGAACTTGTCATTGAAAGAGCGGTATCCATACTGTTGCAATTATGAGCAGGAGGAATTTGGGTGTGAGGCAAAGAGTGAAAAGATTATAGAGAGATGGGTAGTGCAGTATGACAGTCGGAAGATTAGAGATACAAATTCAGGGAGCAGGAGGTTGAGCAGTAATACTTTACATTCATTGTATAAGAAGTCGATGTTACTTTTGAGGTCTTTGTATGTCACTGTTAGGCTTTTACCTGCTTACAAAGTTTATCGTGACCTCAATTCGTCTGGCCAAATTCGGCCATTTGCTCTTACTCACCGAGTAGCCTCTTTTGCTGAGCCCTTCACTTGTAGAGAAGAGGCAGCAATGCAGCGGTTTGGGTTCACCCCTGTGGATACGGCTTGTGGCAGGCTTTGCCTTTCAGTGTTGTATTGTTCATCACTTTCAGATGTAAGCTCTGAATCATCAACTCCTATGTCTCCACAGCTTATTCCGGACTATGTTGGCAGCCCATTGACAGACCCACTTAAAAGGTTCCCATCACTTCCTGTGACAGGATCAGTAGCACATGCCTTTCCACCATCTTCCTCATTCTCTAGGCGACATAGTTGGAGTTTTGACCATTATAGAGCTTCACCACCTTCAGTTTCCTTCTCACCTTCACCTACATATTCAGAACCACATGCTTTAATCTCTAACCAAAGTTCTCGTTTCCCACCTACAATCATGCCACCTCATCCACCTGAAACATCTCTTGTTTATAAGAAGGATACAAGCTTTGATGAGTATTCACCTGCCTTTTCACCCTCACCATCGTCTGCCTCTCCATCATTGCCAATCTTTATTCCTGGGAGTCATCATTCAAAGCCTCTTTTACAATCTGAGAGCGCACCATTCAGTGAACGGACGGCTAAACTTGCTAATTCCCCTGCATTCTGCAACAAGCTAAATTTGCCTCTTAGAGGTATTGGATCTGGCAGTTCTAAGACTGATAAAACTGGGGGTTTTATGGAGGCTGGTACTGCGGTTGAGAAGGTATTGTATTTGCTCATCATGGTGAAATTTTCATTTGAATTTTTATTTTCTTTATTTAAGGTTTTTTCTTTTTCCAATTTTGAACTGTAGTTTTCCTCCCTCGGGAAAGATGATGCTAGACAATATTCTGAGGTTAAAATATCATCCAGCAGCTCCAGTAGGTCTTTCCCTGACGATTTGGATGATTCTGACTTTCCTTGCCCGTTTGATGTGGATGATGAGGATGTGACAGATCCAGGTAGCAGGTAAGATGCAAAGTTTGTCAAGTGAATCTAGTATATGTAAATTACTTTTGTTTCTGCAAGTATTTTGCATAAGCTGTTCTACTTGCTTTCTCCTACTTGTTAGTATCTCTCTGCAGTTAGTGTTGTTTTTTGTTTTTAGAAATAATTTGTAAGTGAAGCACAGGGTGGGTTGTTATGTGAAATATACTCCAAATTTGTAAGGGAGCAAGGAAGGGTAGGGTAGTTGCGCTGTCAATATGTTTCGTACAGGCTAAGTAATGTGAGATTGATTAGTCAGAAATAACAAGGGAACATTCTACAAGATGTATTATTTCTTTTTTTTTGGTTAGTTGGTTTTAAACTTAATAGATGAGTAACTCACAGTTGACACACAGCATCTAATGTGCTCCACCATGCTTAGTAGATGCCGCGCCACCCATGTTAGTAGATGTCCATGAGGTGATTTGGGGCATATGAGCAATAAATACAATATGTTTTCTCAATGCAAGAGGGATCCACCTTAATTGTTGTGCATTACACTCCTTTTCACCCAGAGGGCTTGATATTGCCGTTTGCAGTAGAAATGTGTGCTATGGAGTACAAAACACGATTTGTTTTTAGCTATTTGTTAACTGAACTTATAAGATTTAGCCATAGGACTTGATTCTGTTTTGCAAATTCAATTTTCTGAAAACCGGCATCCTAGTTGGGCACAGGTTAGAAACACTGAAGGCTAAAAATCTGCTTTCCATAAATTATATGTGGATTAACTGATTTCTGTTAACTATTGTGTAAGATATTTGCTCAAAATGGGTGAGATAGAGAAACATTTAGAAACCACCTAATAGCTCTGACCTTCCCTACGTCTTCCGAAATATTTCCATGCCCTCCGATGATTTGAGATGAGCACCACAAAACCGCTGCTTCTGAAATTTAAATGATCGTTTACGCTTGAAATGACTTAGGAATAGCTTAAATAGGTGACCTGTTGGCGATTGGTTGCATAATGGGCATCTTTTTTTATTTTATTTTATCTGCAAAAGTAAAAAATATATAGAGGGTATTGTTTGGTTCAAACTTCAAATTTTAGGGATGGGATAAGGTTGAAGACCTGAAGTTTGTACTCATACAGCACTCATTAAGAAGGCAGACTGATTCCGTAGATATGTGGTATTTATATATACAACCAATGGTAGATGATAGTATTGGAAACTCGGAATTAGTTTCTTTTAAGTGCATGGTAGTTTTTCTGCTTAGGAATTTTGATTGTTGAATTTTAATATCATTAATATCATTAAAAGTAAACTCTCGCTATGTAAAAAATATTAATTACATCCCAAACCGATTCACTCCGATTTGTGGGATATTCCTAACTAATTGATGCAACTGTTGGAAATTATGTTGTTTTTGTTCGGGAAGGATGTGATCTATGTAGGATTTTCCTTCCCTTTATCAGTAGAAAGCTGTCCATACATTCAAGTGTTATTCTTTTTGCATGGAACTACAAGGAGTCATCTTTTGTATACTCATCAATTCATAAGAGTATGTAAATATTAGTCATGGAGCTACAAGTAGTCAATCTCAAGCTTCAAAATCATCATGCACATTAAACCATTTGTAAAGTTATTTTTGCTGAAATAAGGTGTCTTTAGGTTATGTGTGAGCCACTATATTCTCTGCATTTGGTGTCTTTGTGATCATAGAGTTAATGTGGGGCATTCTTTTAGATTCTCTTGTTTTGCTAATGAAATCCATTTGCTGCTTTCAAATCTATTAATTTGGTTTGCTAATGTGATATGACCTTATCTTTGTGCTGCATCTCAGACCTGAATCTTTTGGCAAAAATGTACCTTTGTGTGAGCCACATGTGCCTGGAGGGTTGTTTCCAATTAAAAAATCCCAAGATGCTGCTGTTGGTGCGCTTGTACGAATGTTAAGAAAAGCTCCACCTCTCCGCCAGGATAACTCAAATTCAGTAAAATTTTGCCCCGAAATCTGGGGCAACAGTAGCCAAGAGCCTAATCAGCCTTTTAAGGGACAGGCATCAGTTCAGCGTGATGATTCTTCAAGCGTCATTTCCTCGGGGCTCATTACATCAAAAACTACCACTGTTGCTTTAGAAGAGCTCCAAAGTTACAGGGAGATGAAAAATTTGTTACTAGGGCAAGGTAGTAAGTCTCACATGTAGTCCAAAAATGCTTCTGCTGTCTTTCTGGATATATGTACAGCATTTTGGTTTTCAAGCGATCATGGTTTCATGTGATATGGCTGAAAGAATTAACTTTTTGGCGTCCACTTCCATTTTGTACATATATTTGAGAAAATTTGATAATATAAGTTACAAAGATAATGTATATAATCCATTGCAGGTTTTCCTCACTAACTTCTATGTTGCCTTTTATCGTAGTCGTGTAATAATTCTGAACTTTGGCTTAGCTGCAAAGTGGTAATTTTCTTCTGTTTTGATATGCTTACTTTTTTCACAGGTAATTTTCTTCTGAACTTTGGTTCACCGAGCATGGATTCCCAACCTCTGAATTAGTTAACCATATTTCTTTGTTCCCTTTGTAACATAGGATTTTAGACCTAATCATTTTCAGGATTGGAATTCAAAAAGAGTCATCATGTACATGCACCTCTGAATATTTTTCATTTTTTTAGTCTCATTTTATAGGGAATAGTTATGGAAAGATGTTCGTTTGTGGATTAGGCCATTCTTAGGCCAGTCAGAGGAAGTAGTGCCTCCTTCACCTTGCACTTGATTTTGAATATCCTCAAGGTGTCCCCAGTAGGGGCTAGACCCAAGGCTCAACCACCATGGGGCTCGACAAATTAGAGGCAGGCAAAAATATTCAAGGTAATTCTATAGTGAAGGCCTTATAGCTTGACAAAGTAGCTGAGATGTGGCTGAATAGACATAAAGACAAAGCTTATTTGTGTTTTTCGTTAATGTTATTAAATAAAATGTTGTGTTCGGAATCTTGTCCAAATTTTAATTTTTTCAGGTTAAAATGTTTATAAAAAAAACTAACATAACATAAACCCAGAAAAAAAAGAACGTAAACCAAATTATATCATAAAAAAATAGTCCCCTAATTATAAATGAAATTTATTTAAAGCCCTGGGCTCTAAATAGGGCTAAGGGCTTCCCCAATGGATTCTCTAAAAGGGGCTCAACCACCATGGGAGCCTTATATTAGAGCCAAATGCCAAAAAAAGCGCGGTTTGGATCAGGTGAGAACACTTATGTGCGAACATTACGTGAGAACACCATTGGATCGTGAGAACACCGTTGGATCTAATCTAACGGCTGCATCAAAAGCAATTGTAAGTGTAAGTGTTGTATTAGAACGAGGCCTTCTTCTCTTTCCTCCCTCCAAAACGTCGAGTTGAAAACAGACATCCCCTCCAAAACAGACGTCCCCTCCAATCCAGCTGTTCAGTTTGTTCAACTAAGTGGCCAAGTTTTTTATCAGCTTTGATTGAGCAAGACCAATAACACTGAAGAGAGAGTGCCCCTATTATTCCTTATTCGATTCCAAGAAGAACATAGAAGTATAGCCCTCATTTTTTTGGGTTTCTCATTCAGGTGAAAGAAAGTGTTCGTATATTTTATATTATCATCTTTGTGGTTCGGTCTTTCTGGTCGGAACATTCATCAATCCTTGAGCAACATCTTGAGTTGGAAAGAACATTCGTCAATCCTTGAGCAACATCTTGAGTTGGAAACTGGTGACCGCGACCGTTGTGCTGTTCTCTTGGTTTTGAAATAGTTGAGCACGGTCGAAACAAGGGTTCAGGAAGAAGAAAAGTGTTCAGGGTTGACGTCCAGATCTAAAAGGACGACATTGTCATATTTGTAGAAATTTTGAAGTTGGAAATGACTCACGAGGTAAGTGATATACTGTATTTGTCAAGTTTATTATTGGGCATAAGCATGAGTTACATTAGTTTGTATGTAGGTCTTTAATATTTCACAAGAGAATCATTTTCATATCATATGTTAGTTAACGTATATATTTTAAAGCTCTTTATACTATACTTGTCAAGTTTATTATTGGGCATAAGCATGATTTACATCATTTTGTATATAGGTCTTTAATATTTCACTAGAGAGTCATTTTCATATCATATGTTAGTTAATATATATATTTTGAAGCTCTTTATACTGTATTTGTCAAGTTTATTATTGGGCATAAGCATGAGTTACATTAGTTTGTATGTAAGCATTTAATATTTCACCAGGGAATCATTTTCATGTCATATGTTAGTTAATATATATTTTTTAAAGCTCTTTGAAAGCATGTGCCAATGTTGGTATGATGGTGGTGAATTTAGGGTTAAATTGCAAGAACTGTGAAATGGAGTGTGAAGGACAGGTGACACCGGAAGTAAGGTCGGAGTTGAAACCAAAATTGGGACTTGAATTTGATTGCTGTGACGATGTGTTCAATTTCTATAATATGTATGCTGCGGAAGCCGGATTCAGCATTCGGTGCTCTACAACGAGGACGTGCACATTGACAGGAGAGGTAACAAGGAAGGAATATGTATGTTGTAAACAGGGGTATGCGTTGACAAGCACTGTTAGTCGTAAGAGAAGATAGCGAGGCTGTACTCGAACTGGTTGCAAGGCTAAACTTGCGATATTGAAGGTGAAAGACAAGAATAAGTACATTGTAGTAGGATTCAATGAGGTACACAACCATGACATGACCACAGTTGATAAAGTCCATCTATTGAGATCTCACCGTAACTTAACAGAGTCTACAAAGGTCTATAGTGCAAATATGAGCAAAGTTAATATTCTGGTACATAAATAGTTAAGCCTTCTTGAGGTGCAAGTAGGGGGATTGGAAAATGTTGGGTTTGTTAAGAGAGATGTCTATAATTATCTAAGGGACGTGCGTGGAGAGGTGATTGGCCATGATGCAGAGCTGCTTAAGGAGCATTTTATGGCTATGCAAGAAAAGAATGAATCCTTTTATTTCAAGATGGAGGTAGATTCAAAAGGAAGGATGGGTAATGTTTTCTGGTCAGATGCAAGGTCAAGACGAGCTTATGGGTTTTTTTTCGAGATGTGGTGGTATTTGATACGACATTCAATACGAACCGCTATGGGATGGTCTTTGCGCCTTTGTTAGGCATTAATAACCATCGGCATACAATGTTGTTTGGTTGTGCATTCCTAATTAGTGAAACCACAGATTCATTTGTATGGTTGTTAGAGGAATTCAAGAAAGCCATGCCGGGTGAGCAACCCAAAATGATCATCACTGATCAAGATGCAGCCATGTCAAAGGCAATTGCTGTAACTCTCTCGACAACATTCCATAGATATTGCATATGGCATATCTTCAATAAGATTATAGAGAAACCCGGCATTGGAGAATGTTTTTCGGAAATGTGTAAATGCATATGGGGTATGGACAAGAAAGAAGAATTTGATGCGAAAGGGGAGGAAATCATCACAAACTATGGGCTGCAAGACCATACTTAGCTGAGCTCAACTCAGGCTATGCGGGAGAATTGGGTTCTATCATATGTAAAACATGTGTTTTCGGCTGAGATGTCAAGTAGTCAACGGGCCAAAAGCTGTCATTCATTTTTCAAACAATATATTAACCGAAAAAACACATTGATGTAATTCATTGTACTTTTTGAGAGAGCACTTGCTTCACAATGACACAAGGAGTTAATGGCTGATCATGTTGATAACAATGAAAAACCTCCACTGCCATTTCAAACATCAATGCAACATCAAATGAGACGCATTTACACTCGGAAAATTCTGGAAATGTTTGAGAGGGAAGACTTCAGAAGTCTTTTATGCTTGTTCGAACTTGTAGAGCAAGATGAGACGCACTGCAGATATAAAGTAAGTGAGCAGGTAAATCCGGGGGTGACACAGATGAAGGAGCTTGTGCATGATAAAGATGCCGATAAAGCTTATTGCAGCTGCAAAGGATTTGAATTTTGGGGCACGGAGCGGTGTAATATATGATAAGAATCACAAAGAAGTTAACGATTACGTTGATGGTTTGTTTTTGGTTAAGAGATCGAAAGTTTTCAAAGTTGCAAGTGATTTGACTGATTCGGCTTTGTTGTGTGATGAAGGTTTTGAGTTGCTGGAAAAATCTTTTGAGGACATTCGTGGGAAGCTTACAAGTTTGGTGTCATCAAGAGCTCATGTTGAAGAACCCAATGGAGATGTCGGAACTAGTTATCCCCAACTCAGAATCAAAGATCCACATCGAGTGAAAGTAAAAGGGCGTGCGAAAAGAGTTAAAGGAGAAAAAGAGCAGGCAGCACAATGACATAAACGTCGGTGCACTGAATGTAGGAAGATTGATCATGATTGACGGAGTTGTCCAAAATTTGCGAGCCCGTAACTGAATATGTGTTATATTGTGCTTTGAAATTTATGTTGTTGATGTTTATTATTATTATTTTTCTGATGTGGCGGCTCTTCATCTTCCGACACAGAACTTGGTGGTCCAGTTGGTGAGAATTTGCAGCCCACTCAGAGCACGCAGGACAATGAACCTACTATGACAGAGTCATTTATGCAAGAGTTTGATTTCATGTATGGTCCTGAAGTTTGAACACTTATTGATACTTATTTACATTGTTTTTGAAAGTAACTGGAATTGTTTTTGAAAGTAACTGGAAGCGTTAGTGAATCTTAGGTAAATGCCTCATGTCCATTGATACTGAATAATGTTTTATTAAACACATAACTATTTGGAAGAGTTTGATTTCATTTATGGTCCCGGAGTTTTAACATTTATTGATACCTATTTACATCTTTTTTGGTCGTGAATGGCACCATGCTTTCAATAATTAGGTGTAACTCGAAGTTTCGGATCCATCTTTTGTTGAAGATGGATGTCTCGGATGCCCTCTGGGGCTTTGGAATTTTCAGAACCTGAAGCCCTTGTTTGAAGGAGAATGAGTTTGGGGGAATCATGCAAGGGGTTTTCTACACAAATTTGCAATGGTTGCAATGAATATGAAAATATCCAAGGGAATCTTGAAACCATGACTATGTGTTAGTAAGAGAATCTTGAAACAATCACTATGTCTCTGTAAAGTCTCAACCAACGAATATCTGTATCAGAGAATCTTGAAACAAATTATCTCCTCACCGACAATGAATTAAACAAAAAATTGTGAGCACTATTACGAAATGAATGCTTCTAATCCAGAAGTTAGTGATCGAATTGTGATTGAACTCTAGGTTTGATAGCAGTGTAAAATGAAATAAGCTGCACATAAGCAAGATTGGGCATTAACATTCAAACAGTAACCCATATTGGGCATTCACATTTAAACACTAACCGAGATCGGGCATTAACAAAAACAAAAAATTGCTAAGGGATTGCCTACGGATTGATATGGGTATCACTAGTCATTATTGTTGCCTTTTGCTGGTTGGTGGCCTTGCTCTGTTGGATGTGCACCGCTGGAGATGATTTCCTGTGCAGCAGACGGGGTTATGGCGTCCCAGTCAATATCTTTGTGGACATCTGCAGCGAATCGTCGGAATTTCTCAAAACCTCCGTTGAAAGCCACAAACATTGCCTGGCCTTGTTTGTCGCCTCCTTCGTGGATGCTCAAAGATCCGTACGTAGCATCCTCCTCTGTCATATGCAAATCCTCTACTATGTGCTTTCTTCTTTGGGCACGAATTCTCTGCTTCTCTTTTCTGTAACGAGCTTTGTTAACTTGCCGAGTCAAATAAGCCAACTTCTGCTCAGCTCCGACACACTTTTGAGTCCAATAATGGACCAAGGAAGAGTTGTGTTCCAGTTTGTTCTTCATATCATTTATTTCCGCAGCGGGATCATCAGAGTCCCCCTCGCTTGCGGAGGAGGTTGGAAGAGGCAACGGTGGTGGAGGGGACTTTGGATAATCGGGGGCATATTCCCATGAGCCATCGGAGTCCCCCTGATTCGCTTTGGTGCTTGAACTGGCAGACATGTTGAAAAAATCGTCAGATTGAGGGATTCGGCTGAAGGTTTGCATGCAAAAAAGACGACTGGAAAGAAGAAAAGAGAGATATAAGGCATGAGTATCCCATAGGCATAAAACAACGTTTACATATTATGTCCTGAAGTTTTCCATTTCGTTTTTTCTCCTTTTGTCCCATCACTTTAATATATATTTTTTTAAAAGTAATCAGAGTATTTGATTTAGTTAATCACAGGAGCCTCACATGATTAGTAAAAATGTTAGCACACACTTGAATTTTGATTTATCAAGTTTGAATGAGTTCGTAGCAATTTGCGAATTTTTTTGCCAATTTTTGTATATTTAGTTATGAATTTTGTAAGAAAATAGCAATATTCATTTAAATTCACACGGAAAGGAAGGATGTGGCAATGGCCACTGGCGTACACGTGTGTACCTACTGAAGGGGGATGCGGTCAGCTGTCGCCATGTGTGTTATTTCTTTATGTTTTAAATTTTTTAATGCAAAATGATTTAAAAAATGGTAATAAATAGGAGAAAAATCGATAAATTACCCGGAAAATTGCTTCCAGCTCCTTGTGCCGTTACAAAACTGGGGGAAGCTATAAATCATCCAAAGTGATTATGAAAACTCAATTTCGTACTTAATTTCATCTGATGTGACAATACAGAGTGAACACTCCATCTTTGGAATATGGTGATAACTTGCTTTCCTTTGAACCGTAACATTATATTTTGCAAAAATTAGAAGTATACTTCCTTACTGTTCATTATCTAATTTATAAGAACACAAGTATCAGTTTCATTTGCTTCATATATAATTGTTCGGAAAAATATTTCTATATTTTCTCCTTTCAATTGACAGACACAATATGGTTCTTGTTATTTCATTGCTAAAATTATATATTTGAAACCAATAAGCAAACCTATAAAATGCCAAGTTACGAACATAATTAGCTACCATATAAGTGATCAAATAAATGCTCAAATCTCAAAACTCACCCAATTACTTAAAAAAGGGGGAAACAAAAACAGACTTCCAAATAAATTTATTCAGCATTGTATTTACTAATATATTTTTTTGTATAGCTGCATTATTTTATTCAAATGACCCAAAATGGAAACACATAAGGGCATTTACCTCATATATAAATATGCTATGAACATACAGAGTATCGACTAAGTTTTATATTTTATATTACTAGATTATATTGTATACAAATCTTAAGCCACACTACTTATTTATTTAGTTAACTTCCAATATATATATATATATAAACATTGTTATATTGTCTTCTAAGTATGTATTATATATATTCATTATGTTGTCTTACTACTCTTTTTTCTTTTCAACATAGTAGTTAAATAATTGGTTTTTTCTTCCCTAATGGGGAGGGCCATGGAAATGGCATACCCACCCCCGATTCAACCCATTGCCATCCCTAAACGAACAAGATAAAGCCAACCCTCCATTACTTGATTACTATGCGACATAAATACATGGATTATCAACAAATCCACCTATGTTGTTTCTATTCCATGCCTTTTAGGCGTTATAAAATAACACAAAGAAATATGTGATCAGAAAATAATATAAACAAACTTCATGAAAGCACAACAATTTATGTAGACAAAAGTACGCTTAAAAAACCCAAAACAGTTTCCCCATTTGTTTACAGTTGTCCTTCAAACCAGAGTTTTTACACCTTCAGGAGCCCACACAAAATGCCAAAAAACGTACTCAAAATGAACCACACATTTGTTCCGAACAAAATACTAAAAACCCCCAAAATGAACTTTCTCCAGCGACAGTTTACTCCATGGCGATCCCGTCCCAGTTGTAGCTTGGGACAACACATCTTGCAAACTCGCAGAACAGCTCAAACCCTTTGCGTGCTTCTGCTTCCCTCATCTGCACAGACTCATTCGAAGTACTAAACCTTCGATCACCTTTTCCTTTCGCAAGCCTAACCCTCACTTTCATTATTTGGACTGATCGAAGGTGGAATTTCGCTTTCTTTTTCTCCTTCCCCAATGTTTCTTGATACCATCTTAGACGTATCTTCAGGCGTTTGATTTCCATGATCAACGCATCATACCGCATCTTGCCGATCCGAGCTACATCATCATGGTCCTCAGATGAAAAGTTTATGGACTTCGCAGCTCCATCAGCAACATCTTCAGCTTTATTATTCCTCTGTGACAAAGGTTCTGCATTTTTTGCTGGAGATGTAATAAGTGTTGGGGGGATTTTTGTAGGGGAACCCATTCTGAGTTTAGGCTTGTTTGGAGCAAGTGGAGGTGCAATGGGAGGTAAAATACTCTTACATTGGTATTTATAGAGTAGTCCCCATTTTCATTTTACCCGCCAAAATGCCAATGTTGACTTCGAGTGGGGAGCTGCAACTTTAGTTACCCTAAGAACTGGTGATGTCATATTTGCATTATTTGTATCATATACGATATTTTAATTTTCTTTACCGTTTGTATTTAGTATCATATTTGCAAAGATGAAACTGTTGACTTGGTCATGTTCAAATGTAAGTTACCTTCATAACTTGTGATGTGATATTTGCATTATAAGTACCACAAGCACATTTTTTTGTTTCTTTACTGGTGATATGAGTTCATATTTAGTATCATATTTCAGAAGATGTAATTGTTTACTTGCTCATGTTAAATTCAGATTACCTTCATAACTGGTGATGTCATAAAACACTGTTTTCATTTTCTTTACTGTTAATGGTGCGTTCATTTTAATATCATATTTCAGAGGATGAAATTGTTTACTTGCTCCTGTTAAATTCAGATTACTTTCATAACTGGTGATGTCATAAACACTGTTTTCATTTTCTGTACTGTTAAGGTGCGTTGATATGATATTTAGTTTCATACTTGGCTGTTAAATTATTCACATGGTCATGTTAAAATGCAACGAATTTTACCTCCATAAGTAGTGATGTGATATTTGCATAATTATTATCATAAAAAGTATATTTAATTTTTTGACTGCTGACGTTGATTAGTAGTATCATAAATGCGAACACCCACGAGGTGTACCTAGGCATGGAGCCGCGAGAAGACCAATTTGCAGCCAAAACCTGGATCATCGAGGTGTGTGAACTGTCCTTTCAGTTACACTGGTTAGGAAACGAAGCCAATAATACATGATCTAAACCCAATGTTGTCTTTGTCCATAGTTTAGGTGACGACGGTTCGTTCCAATATATATCTTTCTTCCTGATTTGTCCAGACACACCGTTCATTATTCCTCCACATACCTTTTGCACTCCCTCTTCTCCAACAAACCAGATGGACATCCCAGACTTGACATGGTTTAAGGTGCTGCTTTTGGTTGCAAAGCACTCCTCTGAAGATCTGTACAGCATGGCGGGGACATGCAAGTTATTTGTAGAAATGCTAAATGATCCTGAGGTTTGGCGAATCGTGTCTCTAGAGAAGTACCAGTGGCATCCTGAATGGTACGGGTTTTATCAAGAGAAACTTGTTGAGTTCTTGCAAAAGTGCAAGGAACACAACAATCCAGAAATCATTTACAGAGAAGCTGTAACTCAATTCTTCATATTCAAAGATGATGAGGCAACAACTTCCGGGTGGCGGCTAAGGTAGGGCATATGGAATCCTCCTACATTGTTGGCTTGTTAGGGCTGGTGAACCCTACGGAGGGTGAAGGGGATGCGATGGAATTGTTGTGCCATCTAAGCAAAACGAAGAAAATTGACATGCAAACATGCAGGGCATCAATTATGAATCGACTGATGAGGTATACAATTTCGAGCATAGTGACTCCTCCAACTCTTGCAAAGTTTACTGCTGACAGAAATTTTTTTCTTAACTGCGTTAAGTGTGAGGGTAATCGGGAGTTGTATTTCTCATGGGACCTGGAACTGCTGTGAACCCTGCAAATGGAAGAGGGAGTTGTACTGCTTCCAGCGCGAACTTTGTAGGCAGACCTGTTGGATTTAATAAATTAAATATCCATGGTATGATATGGGTATTAAAGTGTGTTTTGGGTTTTGTTTGTTTTTATTTACAGGGAAAGTTTACCTTCTGTTTAATGTTTTTAATTCAAGGTTTGTTTATGGTAATGTTGTAGATGTTTGTGGTTTTAAGTCCTGTTTCTGGTTTGAAGGTCTGTTTTTGTAATCGGTGCACTTTTAAGATCCAATTTAAGTACAGGTTTGTAGACGTTTGTGTTCCATAGACCTTTGTAGCTTGCGTGCATATCTTTTGGATGGTTTTGGGTCCTATGGTTTGACTATGAGTTCTGAAATGGGGAATTGCTAGTTCCGATTCCCGAAGCAGTCATTCATTGAAAATGACAGACACCCAAATGCCAGGGAGGTTGCGTGTTGTCAAAGCATGAGGGATTATCCTTTCAGTCAGATCGGGTCTGAGCCATCCTTGATCTTCTAAGATACTCTGGTGATCCTTTAATTACGTTTTCAATTTCCCCACATTTCTTGATTTGTCCTGCATTTGAAACTATATTTGAAAGATAAAAAATAGTTTAATAAAGAAATCCGAAATTCTATTTTCACTAACATAATGATTTAAATATTGAATTTAAGGGGGGGGGGGGGGGGGGGGGGGGGGGGGGGGGGAAAAAAAGGGGGGGTTTTTCCCC
>NC_034014.1:15758524-15780715 GCF_000346465.2 Prunus persica
GAATTGTACGATTTCAAGGACCAATCGATATCGGATTGAGTCCAAAACTTGGGGAACATCATAATCTTGTGGGAGGAGTCATATGGTGGGTTTTGAGTGAAATCCAATCTCTAGAACTATACAATACACCAACCACCCCATTTCAGAATGAACTTCGTAGGAACCTGAATTGTCCGATTTCAAGGACCAATCGATATCGAATTGAGTCCAAAACTTGGGGAACATCATAATATTGTGGGAGGAGTCATTTGGTAGGTTTTGAGTGAAATCCAATCTCTAGAACTATACAATACACCAACCACCCCATTTCAGAACGAACTTCGTACGAACCTGAATTGTCCGATTTCATTGACCAATCGATAACGAATTGAGTCCAAAACTTCGAGGAACATCATAATATTGTGGGAGGAGTCATTTGGTGGGTTTTGAGTGAAATCCAATCTCTAGAACTATACAATACACCAACCACCCCATTTCAGAACGAACTCGTACTAACCTGAATTGTCCGATTTCATTGACCAATCGATAACGGATTGAGTCCAAAACGTGGGGAACATCATAATATTGTGGGAGGAGTCATTTGGTGGGTTTTGAGTGAAATCCAATCTCTTGAACTATACAATACACCAACCACCCCATTTTAGAACGAACATCGTACGAACATGAATTGTCCGATTTCATTGACCAATCGATAACGAATTGAGTCCAAAACTTGGGGAACATCATAATATTGTGGGAGGAGTCATTTGGTAGGTTTTGAGTGAAATCCAATCTCTAGACTATACAATACACCACCACCCCCAATTTCAGAACGAACTTCGTGCGAACCTTGAATTGTCCGATTTGAAGGACCAATCGATATCGGATTGAGTCCAAAACTTGGGGAACATCATAATCTTGTGGGAGGAGTCATTTGGTGGGTTTTGAGTGAAATCCAATCTCTAGAACTATACAATACACCAACCACCCCATTTCAGAATGAACTTCGTAGGAACCTGAATTGTCCGATTTCAAGGACCAATCGATATCGAATTGAGTCCAAAACTTGGGGAACATCATAATATTTTGGGAGGAGTCATTTGGTGGGTTTTGAGTGAAATCCAATCTCTAGAACTATACAATACACCAACCACCCCATTTCAGAACGAACTTCGTACGAACCTGAATTGTCAAATTTCATTGACCAATCGGTAACGGATTGAGTCCAAAACTTGGGGAACATCATAATATTTTGGGAGGAGTCATTTGGTGGGTTTTGAGTGAAATCCAATCTCTAGAACTATACAATACACCAACCACCCCATTTCAGAACGAACTTCGTACGAAACTGAATTGTCCGATTTCAAGGACCAATCGATATCGGATTGAGTCCAAAACTTGGGGAACATCATTATATTGTGGGAGGAGTCATTTGGTGGGTTTTTAGTGAAATCCAATCTCTAGAACTATACAATACACCAACCTCCCATTTCAGAACGAACTTCGTACGAACCTGAATTGTCCGATTTCAAGGACCAATTGATATCGGATTGAGTCCAAAACTTGGGGAACATCATAATGTTGTGGGAGGAGTCATTTGGTGGGTTTTGAGAGAAATCCAATCTCTAGAACTATACAATACACCAACCACCCCATTTCAGAATGAACTTCGTAGGAACATGAATTGTCCGGTGTCAAGGACCAATCGATATCGGATTGAGTCCAAAACTTGGGGAACATCATAATATTGTGGGAGGAGTCATTTGGTAGGTTTGGAGTGAAATCCAATCTCTAGAACTATACAATACACCAACCACCCCATTTCAGAACGAACTTCGTACGAACCTGAATTGTCCGATTTCATTGACCTATCGGTAACGGATTGAGTCCAAAACTTGGGGAACATCATAATATTTTGAGGACGAGATGCGGGAACGGTACCCGTATCTCTTTGAATAACAGGTACGTAAATTTCGAGGACGAAATTTTCTTAAGGGGGGTAGATTGTAATAACCCAAACCAAAATATCTAAAAATTAGGATTTATTTATTCTACCCAAAAGACGATTTTGCCCTCGCATATTTTAATAGGGGAAAATTTTGACTTTTTGATCAAGAAAGAATTTGGGAATTTCGCTTGCGCCGTTGCGTAGAGCACGGCGAAACGAGTCCGTAGACACGGAGTAGACCCGAATTGGAGTTGTAATGAAGAAGATACGATCAAAATACCGCGAAGGGCAAAACGGTAATTTGAAAAAAGTCAGATTTTATCTCTTCCTTCTCCCTTCTCTCTCCTCTTTTCTCTCTCCTCTCTCTCTCTCACTCCCGTCGCGACCGCCGCCCCCTCCCTGTTTCAGATCGAGCGTGCCGCCGCTACAGGGCACGGCGACCTCCGCCGTTGGTGCCAATCGGTCCGCCTCACCGCCGCCTCCCTTCCTCGACCCGTCGCCGGCCTTGGACCACCGGGAATTGGCCGGAAACTGGCGATTTCCGCCGGTTTTTCATCCAAACTTCATCTCCTTCGTTCTCCTTCAATTCTCCTCCAAATCTTTCGGGTAAGGTATGGATTCTCACCTGTTTTTCGTGCTCTAGCTGGTGGTTGGATAGGTTTTCTTCAATTTTAGCCGTAGATTGCCCAGTTTGTGAATTGAAATTCTGCCGAGTTTCGGCCCCCGTGATCGGCCATTTTCGGCCACTTTTTGGGGTATGTCCAAGAACAAAAGTGGCTCCAAATGTGGTGTTATACCTAGGATAGGAGTTTGGAGTCTTGTTTCCGAGTTTTTCCGACAACCCGGTATCGCTTTGGACACCCAATCTGCCCACGCGTGTGGCGGCGCGTGGGTGAGGGTGGTAAAGAGACTCTGTGTAGTTTTACGATCCTCGTGCTGTCACGAGCGCGTAGGATTTCGCGGATCTCGATTCGGAGTCCGTTTGAGCCCCGAACGGATTTTCCATATTGCGCAATCCTTGGGTGCAGTGTCTTCGAGTCGTTGGATCGCACTCAATTTTGGATATGTCGTACTACATGATTCCAGGATCGTGTAGGATTCGACGGATTACGAATCGGAGTCCCGGATACTCCGAAATCGCGAACCCTAGGGCTAGGGTTTGGATTTTAAGCGATAACGCGATTTTGGCTAATCCGACTGTCCGTTTCGGACCAAATTCGCGGAACATGGTTCTTTCTCTATGAGGAACCTTTAGAGAATCTCAGATTGGCCATCGGGGATCGTGGACCCCACGGGGTCCCGGATCGACCCGTCTGACGGTTTACCGTGTAGTCTAATTTCGGGTCTTCCAAGACCGCTCTAAGTGTCTGAAAAGCTAAAGTGAGCATAGGAGTAACTTGAAATAAGTGCACGCACTTCTAGAAGCCGGGGGCAGGGTGTTTAATTTAATTCTTTTTATTCAGCAGTTTATTAATTTATTATTCTTGGTTAATCAGGCACTAGAGATCCGATCGACCCGCAGGAGGGACCTTCGAAGGGTCCAACTAGCTCGGACCATCAGTGAGTGGACTTTTCTTTCCGAAAAAGATTTTATAATTATATTTTATATTTGATCTTGAATAAGTGTTATTACGTAATTTCGAAGCATGATTTGCATTGTGAAATATCTTTATTTTTATAATATTGGTTGAGCAGTAAACTTGAGACTTTTGATACAAAGATAGTAATTTAGTTCAGACTTATCAGATTTCAGAGAGTTATCAGAATTTCTAGTTAAACCACCATGTACCCATCTATTTATGGTGATTACCCACAGTCGGACCGATGTCTACGGACATCCAGTTTGATTTCAGTTACATCAGTGCACTTGACTTTGCCTCACGAGTTTCGGGGACGCTCGGACCGTGAGTGCCAGGATTTGCGGCTCGGCAGACTTGGTGTCCCGAAACCTGCCAGGATTTGCGGCTCGGTTGACTCTGTGTCCCCGAGACCTGCCAGGATTGCGGATCAGGCTGACTGCGGTCCCCTGCATCCTGCCAGAGCGGCTCGAGTCGACTTGGTGTCATCGAGGCCTGCCGGCGGATCAGGCTGATCATAGTCCCTTGATTTCGCCAGTTTGCGGCTCGGGTAGACTGCGTGACGCCCGAGACCTGCCAGGGGAATTGACGGATATGACAGGGGTACATCTAGGTGGTAGTTTCAAAGGATTTTGAGCTCTTTTATCCAGTTATGATTTCCCGTGATTTTATACCAGTTTCTTGATATTCATGCGTTATTATCTTTATATATATTTGATCAGTTGTGCAAGTCTATTCGTCAGTATATTTATTCATGTTTATTGAATTCCTTATATTGAAATATAGCTAAATTAACGATTTATATCCCTAGTATTTCAAAACGGGGGTTATTATGTTCTAACTTGTTTTTTTTAAAGAACTTTATTTTTGTCCACTCACAATTTTAAACTTGTTTTTCGCCCCCAGGCCGTAGAAATACGAAGGAAACCACTCGGGCCATCTTCCCAGCTTCTGCCCCACCACCCAAGTGTAGGATTTCATTGTAAATTTCTTAAAGTTCTGTAAATGTGCAGAAATGCTCTGATATCTAGTTGGAATTGAAAAACTGGAGTTGAGTTTTGTGATTGGAGAACTTCTGGCTGTTGGTATGGTTTTTGGGCTTGTTTGACAGGTGGAAGACTTTGGGTTTGGTCAAAATATAGGGGAGACTCTGCCGAATTTTCGGCAGAAGTCTAAGGGGAATTTTCAAAGAATTTGAAACGAAAAGGGTAAAAAGGTCTTTTGTGCCCGACATTCGCCAGGTGTCGGACACGCACAGGACTTGGCTCGAATTCCAAAGCAGAAATTGGGTCGGGTCCTGTCACAATACCCCAACCACCCCATTTTAGAACGAACTTCATACGAACCTGAATTGTCTGATTTCAAGGATCAATCGATATCGGATAAGTTTTACAAGCTATCTCCTAGTATTAAGCATTCATGTGAAGTCATCCTTCAAGTTTCGAATGGGAGAACTTGGTCTGTTGGTTTGAGCAAAGGAAGGCCCAGATTCAGGCGTGGTTGGATGGACGTTGTGCGTGGCAATCATTTGGAAGTTGGTGATCTGTGTCTTTTTGTGTTGATTTCCAGCAAAAGTACACCTTTATTTGATCTTGTCATGGACAACGAATATGTGTTGTAGTTAGAAGATTTTCTACAGCAAAGTTCAAAAATGCTTCCACCCCAAACTCATATGCCTTCGATCTTCTATCCGAGTGCATCCATGACTTATCCATCTCCGACACTATAACCTATTATCTATAATAAAGTGAAAATACAGGCAATGACCATCACTATAGCAGATTATACAAAGATCTAATAGCAAGTAATACACAACAGAGACGACGGGTTTTAAACAAAAACAGACGTATTTGGCATATATAGACGACGGATTTTCAACAGACGTCGTCTAATATAAGTAATACAAACGACGGTTTATGAAAAAAGTGTCGTGTATAAGTAATACAACGACGGTTTTTTCATAAACCGTCGTGTAATCGTCGTCGTATGCCTAAAAAGGCGTCGTGTCTCAGTTTATTTTCAAGAACCCAAAACCCATTAAGAACACAACATATATATGAAACCAAGCAAGAAACCAACATATACATGAAACCAAGCATGAAAACAATAAATCCATTCCCAATTCAACATAACATAGGGTGATTAAAAGATCCGACAAAATTAAATCCATTCCCAATTCAACATAACAGATAATGTAATCCATGAACTCATTAAACAGAAAATCCATGAACCCATTAAACAGAAAATCCATGAACCCATACCTATAAGCACATTATTAACAGATCGCAAAGCATATACCTAAAACCCTTTAACAAAACAACCTAATATCATTCAATGAATTTACAAGGGGAAGATAGGGTTTGTACTTACAGGTTGGACGAGCTCACAGATTCGACGGAGCCTGGAGAGTGCAACTTTTAATTAGAGCAGAAGTGAGAGAGCGAATGTTATGTTGCGCGAAATCTGAAAATTTTAGGGTTCAGGGTTAGAAGTATAAGAATAAGAGCCAAATATAAAAAAATTTAGGGCACGCGAAAATTTTTAGAGCGCGCGCTCTTTAAAACGTCGAAAGAAAAACCATGGCGAAAGTTCTACAAGAACCGACGTAAATGTAATATTCCACGACGGAAACACTGAACGTAACGCCGTTTATTTTGACGCTTCATTTTTCGGATTAATTTTAAATTTATTTTGAATATTTTGATATAAAGACGACTGAAAAACCACGTCGGGGTTAAGAAATTGAAAACGTTGTAAATTATAATAGACGACTTACATATTAAAATGACGTCGTTTAAAGTGGAAACCATGTCGGATATTTTACTGCACGACGTAACATATGTATTCCACGACTCAACCACCGTCGTTAACAATTAATACCCTAAACCCTTAAAACTAAATTATATAATTTTAAAAATTAAGTTTATAAAAGAGTTTATGGTTTTACAGCCTAATATATACCCTAGACTACCCAAAAATTATACTTTAAAAATAAACCCCAATAAATAACAACCCTAATCTCTAAACCCTAGACTCTAAACCCTAAACCATAAAACTAGAAGTTATTTTATGACTCATCAAAACAATTTTGTTTTGGATGGTCATTTTAAATTTTTGTTATTCAAAATGAATTTTTTCAAGGTTTAGGGGGAAGAAAATATATCAATGACTTCATAGGAGTTGACTTTGCATTTTTCTGATTTATTTTAAATTTATTTTGAATATTTTGATATAAAAATAATAAAATATTCTTATCACAACAACAAACCACGTCGGTGTTAATAAATTGTAGACGTTGTAAACAGTAATAGACGACTAAGTTGTTAAAATGACGTCGTTTAAATGAGAAATCATGGCGGATATTTAACTATCCGACGTAAAATATATATTCCACGACTTAACCGCTGTCGTTACAAAGTACTACCCTGAACCCTTAAGAAATTGAAGACGTTGTAAACCATAAACGACTCAATTGTTCAAAGAACGTCGTCTAAATATCCTTCTACGTCGGATTTGTTTAAAACGAAACAACAAAAAACGACAGTTTTTGACTTTATTAGGTCGTTGGAAAAGTATTACACGTCGGTTACGCAATTTGTATGTTTGTTTTTTTTTTAATTTAAGAAAACCTCAATAAATTTTTACATTATATATTATAGACAAAATTTGTACATTATACATAAATATCAAGTGTTCAATAATTCCCCTATTCCAGGTGAAGGCAAACAAACTCTGCCCATTCATTCCGGACTTCATCAATTGCTTCTTGGGGGTATGACGCTTCCTGTTTTCCCTTGGCATACTGCATAAACAATGACTATTAGGGTTTATAAATAAAAAGAAATTAAATCACAGACGACGATATTTTTCATAACCGACGTACTATATCTATTCAACGACGGTAATTTTACATGACCGTCGTTGATAATACAAAAAACGACGTAAAATGTATGAAGGTAATTTCTTCTTACCTTCTTCTCAAACCCCAAGGAAGGATCCATGATGATGTCCCTCATGAAGCGCATCACATAATACCCGCATTCGACACTGCTGGGTTGCTTTGGTGTGCCTGACAGAGTTTTCCAAATGACTGCCTTACGGCCTGGTCTAGCTATGTGAGAATTATAAATTTTTATAGCACTGTTCACAATATTTTTAGCCTCTTCATCGACCACACGATTTCCTGGCAGAGAATCCAGAAAATAGACGGTTTCTCTCTTTGCTCTTACAATCAGCAAGATCCAATGACGGCTGCACAAAATTAATATAAAAACGACGGTTATTTACAAAAACGACGTATTATAATATTTCACACGACGAAATAAAGTAGCAATCAACGACATTATACATTTATCACAACGATAAATAACTACCGACGTGGTTAGTAGTTTCAAACGACTCAATAAAATAAAACACCGACGTGGTTAGTTTATACGCTGTCATTTATTGAAAATCATAAAAACAAAATCCTGTTAAGGAGACTAACCCTGGATTGTAAGGCATCAGGAAAATCTGTTCACCGTCAGTCTTCTGAAGTCGAGCTGCTAGTAGGCGTGATCTGTCAGCTATTGTGCCAGAGCTGGCACTAACTGTAGCAGGATCGATAAAGCCAACCATGCTGCACATATTTGCTCGTTTCAAAACATCGTGTAAGTACCGAAATATATAAAATAATATAAACAAGTCAGCACAAAAAAACACACGACGGTTATGTATAACAAAACGACGTATTATAAAATTTCACACGACGTACTGAAATAGACAACGACGTTATAATATATTTATCACGACGGTACATACTAACGATGTGGTTAGTTAGTTAAGACGACGCAATAAATAAACCAACGACGTATTATTTTAGAATGACAAACCTCATATATAAAAAAAACACACGACGGTTATGTATAACAAAACGACGTATTATAAAATTTCACACGACGTACTGAAATAGACAACGATGTTATAATATATTTATCACGACGGTACATACTAACGACGTGGTCAGTTAGTGAAGACGACGTAATAAATAAACCAACGACGTATTATTTTAGAATGACAAACCTCATATATACAGCAATGACAGTGGCTCCTATTTCTTCCATGCCTGCAAATTGTGTAATATCTTCAGGCAGGAGGAAGGTATCGCGCTCTAGACCAAACACCTCCTTATCAATTGTAAAGTGTAGGGTCTTATCCTGAGGCACGAGTGTCGTTTCCACATAACTACAAAGGGATTTTAAAGAAGATGGCGCCTCCATATTTGAATAATCAACAACTTGAATAACCTGTTTAAAGAAATAAAAAAAATGACGTGGTAATTCAATAAAAACGACGGTTTAAGGAATAAAACGTCGTCTGAAAAGAATTTAAACGACGGTGAAGAAACCGTCGTGGTGAATAATTTATTACGTCTTAGAAAAAAATTCCGCCTTCTAAGTTGTAAACAAACGACGGTTTAAAGAAAAATATCGACGTCTGGAATTTTGAAAAACAAATAAAAAAGGCAAAGTTATGTGAACATACCTGGTCGTCATCTTCTTTCTCCTTTTCATCTTGTTTTTCTTCTCTCTTCTCTTCATCTATTACGGCGGGAATGACTAACTCCGTCGTCTAAAAACCACAAAGTTTTAAAAATAACGACGTTTAATGGCGTGTAAAACAAGTAAACTAAATACGACGTGGTATTGAAATACAAACGACGGTTTATTTTTAAAATCGTCGTGGTATGTATTTCAAACGACGGTTTTATTAATAATAACGACGTCTAATTTTTTTTAAAAAAATAGAGAATTCAAAGTTCAGATATGTTACCTTTTCTTCCTGATGTTTCCCATTTTTGGCAGTATCATCCTCTAAATGTAGGGATCTCACATCACCTCCAGAGCAGCTTGCATTGTCAGACATTGGATTTTTGGGACTTTGGCTAATTCTGGGTTTAAGCATGCTTGGATCAAAATTGGGAATTAATTGGGAAAGCTGACTCAGGAAATGCTCCCTCTCAGCCTCTACCAATTGTTTCGTCCTAGCCTCCATCCTTAAAGCCTCTTCCCTTGCCTTAGCTTCCATCTTTTTAGTCTCTTCTTGAAGGAGAACTCTTAAACTGTCCTTCAAACGGTCGTCAAAGCTCACTCTCTGTGGTTTGGGTAAATTGAAATATTGCCTTGGTGAGATCCCAGCACCTACTCCTCTCACTCTGCCTGGATGCTCGGGGCCCAAAGCCATGGTCAGCACATCATTGCTGCCAGATACAGTGACTTTGCCTTCCGAGACTTGTTTTTGCAATTCATCCTAAAACAAAGATATATAAAAAAGTAAGAACAAAAACAGATGACGGTTATTTATATACAAACGACGTATTATATAATTTCACACGACGCAATAACATATAAATCGACGTTATTATAATTTATCACGACGGTAGTTATACCGACGTGGTTAGTTTTTAAAACGACAAAATGAATAAACCACCGACGTCTTATGCTTTATTTACAGAAAACAGAGTAGTGATTCCTGGATTTAGACCTTTTACACGACGGTAGTTATACCGACGTGGTTAGTTTTTAAAACGACAAAATGAATAAACCACCGACGTCTTATGCTTTATTTACAGAAAACAGAGTAGTGATTCCTGATTTAGACCTTTAACGACGTTTTTTAAAAAATTTCGACGTGGTAATATCATTCACACGACGTAAAATATAACATAAGACGTAATAAGAATTATTCACAGTTTAATAAAAATTTAAAACAGAGTGAGTAGGCTTACAATTAATTTTGCTTTCTCTGCCACCTTTGGATCCGGGATGTTACCATGTTTGTCCTGTCTAGCTCTCTTCCATAAGGTAGATCGATCAATTTCTACCCCAGGCATGGTTTCCTCCAATTGATCCTCCAAATCAGCATATCCTTTTCGAGACAATCGATGATTGTACTCAAGTTTCTCCCTAATCTGTGCATGTTGAGAATGCACAGACTCAAAATCTTTGGATAACCTTGAAGCTACAAAGGCATCCCATTGTGCTTTCTCTATGAATTTATATGTTTCAGGGGGTTGGCTTAATCTCTCCCTGTCATTGGTGTATGGAAGGATATAATGCCTCGTTAGTGTAGACTTGAAATCCTTCCGTTTCTTAGCAGCAGAAGCTAACACAGAGTTCTTGCCCCCTTAACCTACCACAAAAGCAATGTCAACTGCTTCCCAAATCTGCTCCTTTATATCCTTGGGGATTTGAGCCCATTTCATGTCCACAAGTGGAACTCTGGAGCGTGCCAACACACCAATGTAGGACTGCATCTCACTATGTGCTTGGCCAATTCCTTTCCCCCTTTTATTGTACTCAACAATTGGCCTCAGTTTCTGAAGTTTTCTCTTCACAACACGAGACATTGTGCTCATACCTCGACCAGACTTTGAATCATCAGAGATTGTTGTCGTGCTGGTTGGTTCTGTCTCAGCAGATGATGAAGCAAACTTCATCTTCTTCGAAGGCTTCACTTGAGGAGGTACCATTCCAAGCTCCTTACCTCCATTTTTCTTGGAGCCAGAATCCTTACTTTGGTCTTGGTGAGAAACCATTTTTACAGACAAAACTACAAGTGAAAATATTTCAGGAAAAGATTAAGAACACAAACGACGGTTATTAATAAAATACGACGTATGATATGATTTTAAACGACGCAATGAAATAATCTCAGACGTAATAAATGTTTAAAACCAAGGTAATTAAACAACGACGAAATAATTAACTATAAACGACGTGATAATTAACTATAAACGACGAAATATTTATATAACGTCGTGGTATTGATAAACGACGAAATATTTATATAACGTCGTGGTATTGATGTTCACACGACTTCAGTAGTAATATACCGTCGTCTATATAAGGATCCAAAACCCTTCTTTCTTTCTCTGTGAATGTTTGATTGCAGATTTGATTTTTCTGAACCATGGTTTTTGTTTTCTAATTTGATAAAATACAAGGCCAAGAAAGAAAGTTTTGGAATCTTATATAGACGACAGTATTTTAATATGACGTCGTGGTATTAACATTCACACGACGTAAAATAATAAGATACTGTCGTCTATATTAGATACCAACCCTACTTTCTTTTTCTTTATATTTTATCAAATTAGGGAAAAACAAAAACCATTGTTCAGAGAAATCAAACCTGCAATTAAACAAGCAAGCCAAAAAAAAGACTATAATTTTAAAAACAACTTTGTCAATTTTCAGACGACGCTAGAACGACTGACGAACCGTCGTGGTCTACATATTTAACCACGTAAATAAGAAGCTACCGTCGTCTTATTTAGTTGAGGTAGTTGTCTTAAAAGTTGGAAACTTTCCCTCTTTGTCTGTATATTTTATCGAACTTAGAAAGAAGTAAAATGATTTTGGCCAGAAAAAAGGTAAAAAGATTTTTCAAACAAAAAACGTATGAGCATGCAAAACAGCAACCAAAATAGTGAAAATGAAAGCTTACCTTTTGCGTGCAATGAAAGCAAGAGGAAGATTATGTTTAAGTTCAGAGACGACGAAGAAGACGAGAGGAAGACGATGAGATACTCTGACAGTGCTCTGACAAGGAAAAAAGTCTAAAAGTTTTCTCTGGGAGATTGAAATTTTTAATCGGGTTTGGAAACAGCGCATGTGTATGTCAGGTAGACGAAAAGTTGCTTACATATAAAACCATTTCAAAAAAATAATACGGCGGTTACATATAACTACGACGTATAAATTACAAAATACGACAGTAAATTTAACTTCGGACGTGGTAAATAAATACGACAGTAGTGTTGTAGGTACCGTCGTAGTAAACTCAAAAATTAAAGAACATAAGTAATAACTCGCGTCATGGTAGATTATTTAACACGTCGTTTTTATTAATGTACCAACGTGGATTTCTGTAATATACGTCGATCATACCGACGTTGATTTTACAATTTAAACGGCGGTTTTTTTGTAAGGACCGCTGTTGGTTTTAAGAATTTATTCTATAAATTTGTCGCTTTCATTCATTTTCGGTTTACATTTAGGGTTCCAAGTTCTTCCTCTCTCAGTCTCTCACGTCTCAAAGACAATAATTTGGATGTCTTTCTCAAAGATAAATTAAGCTTACTCGCATCAAATATATGTCCACAAGAAGAAGCTTGTCAACTAGCCTTCTCACTTCCTTGATCAAGCCTGATAGGACACTTAGTGCTTCTGAATACTCCTTGCTTTCCATCAAAAGAGATGCAAGCCTGGCCTCCACTCGCTGTCGAAGGAAAGTTCGCTTCTCAGGGAAATCTGCTTGATTTTCTTGGCTAAGAAGATCCGTCAGATTTGTGATAGCCTCTTTCTTTATCCGTAGAGCTTCAGAAGAAGAAGATGGGTTTCAAGAATGCGGTAAAGAATAGAAATGGCTTCAGATGGCCTCTAAAGCATGAGCAATCGAATCAGTATTTGCTGGGAGATATGATGAAGACATTGTCAATGCTTTGAACTATACAAGTCCTGCAGAAAGATAAAGGACCAAACTGTTAAAGAAACTGAAACAACAGCGGTTTTTTGTTCTACCGTCGTCTTTTCTCGTCGTCTATATTAAGGTAAGATGGCGGTAGATTTATAATTACCGACGTAGATTATTTTGTTAAACGTCGTTAAGTGTAATACAACCGACGTGGATTTTATTTTTAAATTATAAATAGAGTTTTTTTTCCCAAATTCTTTCAGTTTTAGTTTTCAATTACAAAGCGTGATAAATAGATTTTTCTTTCCCGAGGAAATTTAAAATGAGGGAAATTAATGTTCTAGAATTTGTAAACTAACACGACGCAATATTACTAACCCGAGGAAATTATAAATAGATTTTGCTTTCCCGAATAAATTTTAAATTAATTCAGTTTGAAACAACGACGGTTTTTTGTTATGCCGTCGTTTTTAACTAACACGACGCAATATTTGTTTTGCGACGTGGAATCTTTTCATTTAACGTCGTTATGTTTAATATAACCGACGTGGATTTGAATTTTTAAATTATGAATAGAATTTTTTTTCCCGTGACCTTTCAGTTTATTTTTCAATTACAGTGCGTTATAAATAGAGTTTTTTTTTTCCCGGAGGAAATTTAAAATGAAGGAAATTAATGTTCTGGAATATGTAAAGTTTCATTTTTCGTCGTCTTAAGTAAGACTAAGACGACGTAATATATTTGTTGAGCGACGTTGATTTGTTTTTTAAACGTCGTTAGGTATAATATAACCGTCGTTGAAAATTGTCTCTCTGATTGCAAATTTGCAACGAGGTTAGGTATAATATTTGTAGATACACAAACGCACACACATCATCAACTTCCAAAAAATTGTCTCTCTGATTGCAAATCTGTGTCATCTGTTAAGATTATGATGTGGAACAGAGTTTCATCTGGTAAGATTTCGTAACCCTTGGGATCTCAGACAAATCTGATTATGTCGGCGGTTTTCTATATAAACCGTCGTGGTTATTTCAATTCTTGTCATCAAGTAGATCTACCGACGTAGGATAAGAAAATCAAAGAAAAAAATTGTTAACAAAAATTCTTATTAAGATGACGGTTAAAATTAAAGGTACGACGTATAAAATGAATACATACGACGTTAAATTTTATTGTACGATTTAAAGATAACGTCGTAGAACTATACGAGAATGACGTCGATATATTTATATTTTCCGTCGTTGTACATTAATTTAATACGGCGATATTTTGTATTTTAAAGCCGTGGATTTGTTTGTAATTATACGGCGTCTTATACGAAAACCTCGTCGTGTTATTTTATGAGTAAAAACGGCGGTTTTTATTGAAATCGTCGTCTTTACTTTCTACGTCGGTCAATTCATAACTTCTGCCGTTCTTTGTTGGCATTGATTTTACACTGCGGAAATCTGTTTCAAATAGACGTCGGTTGTTTAATTAGGTACGTCGTTGTTTTTGAACAGCCATTTGAATCTCTATTTTTTTGTTGTCTAAGGTTGTATTAAACGACGGTGTTTTTAGAACCGTCGTCTTTTTAAAAACCAGGACGGTTTTCACTTAGACCGTCGTTGTTTTCTGGTCGTCTTTTTCACTTTTTGTAGTAGTGAAATTGCTCTTCTATGCTTAATGGGTTCCTAATGCTTAATTTAGATTAGACAACAAATGATCAAGTTAGGGAATTAGGAGCACAAGGTTAGGACCAGACACCATGGCCTAATCATACTTTAGCTAGAATCAATCTTTGAATTCGAATGAGACTTGTCACTTGACTCCTTATAACCCAGAATTGAATTGTTATGGTGAATCGAATGCCCTAGTCTCCCAATCTATTTTCCAGCCTACAAAAGTACTCTTTGTTACATTTGTTCACTTTGCTTTTGTTTGAAATTTCGTTTTGCCTCATTAGTTCAACAATTACAATCACTCTTGCTTTAAATTCTATTTTAGACTTAACCTCCTACTTTCTTGAATTTGGTAATCTAAGTACATAACTAATTTTAACTTCTCAGTCCTCGTGGGTACGACCTCGTACTTGTCTTGCTATACTACTAATTGGCCCGTCCAATTGCGAGTTAACATTTTAACAATAAATTTTGGCGCCGTTGCCGGGGACTGAATGAAAGTTCTTCCCTGGTTATGTGCCCAAGGTTACCCTATTCTTTTAGAAGTACTAACTAACTCAATTAATTTTCTGTTTCAGGTAGTTTATGTCTAGTAATCCTTTCCTTGAACAAGTGAGGTCTTCATTCCAACGTTCGAGATCTTTGAACGCAGGGCCATCTTTGCAACCAAACCGGGTGATCTCTGAAATTCAGAATCGTCTAGAAAGAGAGTTAGCAACTGCAAAAGAGCAAGCCATTGCCACATTTGAAGGTCTTGCTATCCACACTGACCTCCCAGGGTCTTCACCTTCAAATTCGGAATCAAGTTCAAACCAAGAAGAAGAAGAGATGGCTGCCAATGAGTTAATGGGAGACCTTGATATCCCAACAATTCCAGCATCCCCTTCAAGCATCTTGCTGCCCACCGCAGCTCGAAACTATGAGCTTAAATCTTCTCATCTTAATATGCTCCCTTCTTTTTATGGTTTACCTAATGAAGATCCATTAACTCATATAAAGGATATTTTTAATGTTGTGAGCTCTTTTCCCTTGACAGGTGTGACGGAAGAGCAACTTCGAATGAGAGTGTTTCCTTACCCTTTGAAAGATAAGGCGAAATATTGGTTGAATTCTTTGAAGCCTGGTTCACTCATGACTTGGGGAGCCATTCAAAAGAAGTTCTTGGAGAAATATTTCTCCACGCAAAAAACCGACATGCTTAGGGACAAGATCTTTCTATTTGCACAACAAGATGATGAGTCGTTTTGTGAAGCATGGGAGAGATTCAACGGGCTGCTCAATCAATGTCCTCATCATGGGATTCCATTGAAGCTTCAGATGCGTATGTTTTATAAAGGACTAACCCCCTCTAGCCATAATATTGTCACTAATTTTGCAGGTGGTTCTTATAAGACTAAAACTCCAGAAGAAACATATGAACTCTTTGAGGAGATAGCAATGGAGACCCAACACACCGATACAAGAGGTAAACGTATTGCTGGTGGTTCTAATGATTCTTCCAGTGTGCAGATTTCCAAATTGGAACAAAAGCTAGATGCCCTCCTTGCATTGAACTCAAGAAACCCTTTGAAGGAACTGTGTAGCATCTGTGAAACTCATGATCATCCTACCATTTCTTGTCCCTTTGGGGCTGCATATCCAGAATTTGTGCAAGAGCAAGCTAAGTTGGTGAATTCCTACAACCGAGGTCCAATAAATGACCCATATTCTCAAAGTTATAATCCAGGTTGGAGGAATCATCCAAACTTTTCATGGAGGAATACACAGAATCAAGCGAATCCCCCTTCACTCCAAAGGCCACAACAATCATCATCGTTGGAGGATATAGTGAAGCAAATGGCAATCAACCAAAATAATTTCCAGCAAACAACACAAGCTGCCATCTCCAAGTTGGAAGTCCAATTGGGCCAGATAGCTACTGAAATAGCTCAAAGAGAACCTGGGAAATGGCCAAGTCAAACCGTGATCAATCCAAAAAACCAAGAAGCCAAGGCCGTTCATGTGCTCAGATCAGGTAAGATTGTTGATAACAAAGTTGGTTCTGATCTATCAAATGATGTTGTGGTTGTAGAGGATGAAGATGAAGAGGAAACCACAGCTATGGAAGGAGAACAACCCAAAACGTCCCAATCTGCTCCTAAGGCCAAATCTGATTCTCAGGAACCCAATCCATTTCAATTGCATAAAAGAGATGACAAATTTGTGCCATCACATCTTCATCAAGATAGATACATCCCACCTCCTCCATATATTCCACCGATTCCATTTCCAGGGCGTTTGAAGAAAGCAAATCAAGATAAGGCTTTTAAAGAGATTTATGATATTTTGAGTAAAGTTAATATCAATTTGCCCTTGCTTGATGTTGTTAAACAGATTCCTGCATATGGAAAGTTCATCAAGCACTTGATGACTCACAAGCTCAATTTTACTCCAAGTGAAGAAGTAAAGCTCAACAAGAATGTGAGTGCTGTGTTGCAAAGGAAGCTTCCACCAAAACTAGAAGATCCTGGCAGCTTTAACATTCCCATTAACATTGGAGATAAGACGGTTGGAAGAGCCATGTTGGACTTGGGAGCAAGCATCAATGTAATGCCATATTCAGTTTATCAGGCGCTTGGCTTAGAAGGGATAAAGAAAACCTCAATTCGTCTTGAACTAGCTGATCATTCTATCAAATATCCAAAAGGTATTGTAGAAGATATTTTAGTTCAAGTTAATACACTCATTCTTTCGGCTGATTTTGTAGTGATGGATATGGAGGATAACCCATATGTAGACCGTGTTGATCCCATTCTCCTCGGGCGACCATTCATGGCCACTGCAGACACAATCATCAAAGTGAAAGATGGCACCCTCTCCATGACTGTTTTCGGTGAAACTGTTGAATTTAAAGTGTTTGATGCTCTGTCTCAACCTTCTATCACTCTTGATACTTGTTTTTCAATTGATGTTGTGGATCATGAGGTTTCTTCTAAAATTGTGCAGAAAAAGTCTAATGATGCTTTGGAAGCGGTCCTAACACAAGAAGAGGAAGATCTCTTTGAATCAGAGTTCCAAGAAGTGATGGCTGCCTTAGAAGTGTTTCAGCCATACCCACCATCCTTTAGGCCACCACTTGAGCCTCTTGTATCATCCTCCACAAAATTGGAGCCATCCATTATCACCCCACCAAAGCTAGAACTTAAACCTCTACCCAATCATCTTAAATATACTTATTTGGGTGCTAATGAAACTCTCCCTGTTATATTTGCTGCAAGTCTCACTTCACATGAAGAGGACAGCTTAATTGAAGTTCTGAAAGAACATAAAACAGCCCTTGGATGGACCATAGCAGACATCAAAGGAATTAGTCCAAGCATGTGCATGCACCGAATTTTAATGGAAGAAGACAGTAAACCATCTCGTGATGCACAAAGGAGGCTAAATCCCAATATGAAAGAGGTGGTTAGGGCTGAAGTTTTGAAGCTACTTGATGTGGGAATCATCTACCCAATTTCAGATTCTAAGTGGGTGAGTCCTGTGCAAGTGGTTCCAAAGAAGTCCGGAATCACCGTTGTAAAGAATGAGAAGAATGAGCTAGTTCCAACACGCACTATCACTGGTTGGAGAGTTTGCATTGATTATAGGAAGTTGAACACATCCACGAGAAAAGATCATTTTCCCTTGCCTTTTATTGATCAAATGCTTGACCGTTTATCTGGCCATGCTTACTACTGTTTTCTTGATGGATTTTCAGGTTATAATCAAATTCCCATTGCTCCGGAAGACCAGGAGAAAACCACGTTCACATGCCCATTTGGTACATTTGCTTATAGAAGGATGCCATTTGGTTTGTGCAATGCTCCAGCAACTTTCCAAAGATGCATGATGGCAATCTTTTCTGATATGGTGGAACGATTCATGGAGGTATTTATGGATGATTTTTCAGTTTTTGGTTCATCTTTTGATGATTGTCTTCACCACTTGTCTCTAGTGCTTACAAGATGTCAGGAAACAAATCTGATTTTGAATTGGGAGAAGTGTCACTTCATGGTAAGACAAGGAATTGTGCTAGGCCATGTTGTTTCAAACAAGGGAATTCAAGTGGACAAAGCCAAGATAAATATCATCACAAATCTACCACCCCCTTCCTCTGTTAAAGGAGTTAGAAGCTTTCTGGGCCATGCCGGATTCTATAGAAGGTTCATAAAAATTTTTTCAAGCATTTCAAGACCATTGTGTAATCTCCTTGCTAAGGATGCTGTTTTTGAGTTTGACGAGATTTGCATGGAAGCCTTTACGACTTTGAAGAAAGAGCTAACTTCAGCCCCTATTATCATAGCTCCAGATTGGTCTTTACCATTTGAAATAATGTGTGATGCCTCTGACTTTGCTATTGGTGCAGTTTTAGGTCAAAAGAAGAACAAGCTTCCCCATGTGATTCATTATGCGAGCCGGACCTTGAATGACGCCCAACTCAATTACTCCACAACAGAAAAGGAGTTGCTTGCTGTGGTTTTTGCTTTAGAAAAATTTCGTCCTTACCTTGTTGGTTCTAAAGTAATTGTTTATTCTGACCATGCTGCTCTTAGATACTTGCTCACTAAGAAGGACGCCAAACCTCGCTTGATCAGATGGATTCTCTTGCTGCAAGAGTTCGATTTGGAGATTCGAGACAAGAAGGGGTGTGAAAATGTGGTGGCTAACCATTTGAGCAGAATTGTGGTTGAAGAGCAAGGAGAAGCTGTACTACCATTGAATGAGACTTTCCCAGATGAACAACTATATGTTGCCCAAGTCAAAGAGCCATGGTATGCTGATTTTGTTAATTATCTTGCTTGTGGTGTTCTTAGAAATGATCTAACTTATCAGGACAAAAAGAAGTTCTTTTCCATGGTGAAACATTATGTCTGGGATGAACCTTTCTTATTCAAGCATTGCCCAGATCAACTCATTAGAAGATGTGTTCCAGAAGAAGAACAAGAAAGCATCCTTAGGCATAGCCACGAATTGGCTTGTGGAGGCCACTTTGGAGCCAAGAAAACATCACTTAAAATTTTGCAATCAGGTTTCTTTGGCCTACTCTATTCAAAGATTCATTTAATTTTTGTGTTAAGTGTGATAGGTGTCAAAGGATGGGAAACATAAGCCGCAGGAACGAACTGCCATTGAAGAACATACTCTTTGTGGAACTCTTCGATGTATGGGGTATTGATTTCATGGGACCATTCCCATCTTCCTTTGGTTATACCTACATACTTGTTGCTGTTGATTATGTGTCTAAATGGGTGGAAGCCATAGCCACCAAAACCAATGATCATAAGGTGGTCCTGAAGTTCTTGAGGGACAATATTTTCACAAGGTTTGGTACTCCAAGGGCTGTCATTAGTGATGGAGGCAGCCACTTCTGCAACAAGCTATTTGAAGCACTCATGAAGAAGTACAATATCACCCACCGAGTCTCTACACCATATCATCCTCAAACTTCTGGTCAAGTAGAAATAAGCAACAGAGAAATTAAGCAGATCCTAGAGAAGGTGGTGAATAGTACAAGGAAAGATTGGGCTGCCAAGCTCAATGATGCATTATGGGCTTATAGGACTGCATATAAGACTCCCATCGGAATGAGCCCTTATCGTCTTGTGTTTGGGAAAGCCTGTCACTTGCCAATGGAGCTTGAACACAATGCTTTTTGGGCCATCAAGAAGTTGAATTTTGATCTGGACAAGGCCGGCCATGTTAGAAAGTTTCAGCTCAATGAATTGGAAGAAATTCGACATGAGTCCTATGAGAATGCAAAGCTATACAAAGAACGTACCAAGAGTTACCATGACAGGAACATTCAACGGAAAGAATTCACCAAAGGTATGTCAGTTCTTTTGTTTAACTCACGTTTGCGTCTCTTTCCAAGAAAATTGAAGTCTAGGTGGCTTGGCCCATTCACCGTGGTCAATGTATCTCCCTATGGAGCTGTGGAGATTCAAAATCCTAAAGATGGCTCGACTTTCAAAGTAAATGGACAACGTTTAAAGCCATTCTATGAGGGAGTGTCAGTTGGAATTCAAACTGGTCATGTGGTGGATCATCTTCCCTTCGTACAATCAAGTTAGCTAATGGCATAATGTCTTGCCAAGACATTAACTAAGGCGCTTCTTGGGAGGCAACCCATGTGTTGAAGAATAAGGTGTTTGGTAGCGGTCGACCTAATCGCATCAAGAGGGAGTTTCTCTAATACTTTGTCTTAAACTTTCCCCTTATTATTCACATGTTCTCACTCATCTTTGTTATGCTTTAACATTGAGGACAATGTTCAATTCAGGTCTGGGGGGGAGGTTTTCAATTTTTGTTCATTTGTGTTTACAATTTTCGTTCGCTTGTCACTTTTTTTTTTATTTTAAAAAAATTTCATACAACCAATGCTATGGAGCTGCCATTGAGATTTTCATATCAGAAATTTTACACTTCACAAAGCTTTTGCTCTTAGAATTCTGGTGGCTAAAGTATCATGCTTAGATTCTTGAAGGAGAATAGTGGAGACTACCCTAGTGAGCTATTTCGAGCCTAATTGCTTTCTTGAGAGGGTTTAAAGTGTTTCTATTCCTCATCTCTACTTATTTTCTTCAATTCACTCTAAATGATCTCATTGTTCCATTTTGGTTGAATACTAAGGATGATTCTCTTTGCAGATATCAGGTGCGTGCTCTCACCCATGAATGAACTCATTGAAGTGATGCTAGGCTCTGCGTGTATAACCATTTTCTGTGCTTTCTTTTCACCCTACCCATTCGTGTGTTCCATCAGCTCTCTTGCAACCAAACACTACAAGCCTTTTTCTTCTATCACCCTCATAATTCCCCTAACTTTGTATCTCAATCAGAGATATTTAACCTATTATAGCCATACCCTATAGCTTATAAATATACCAAGGTGTGCCAAGATAAAGTTTGAAGCAAGGAGGTTGCTGCCACATGCCCAAATGTAAATTGCTGCCACATGCCCAAATGTAAATTGGTGTGAATCTATGCAATAAAGTTAAAGAAGAAGTAGATCAAGTCAAAAAAAAAAAAAAAAGAAAAAAAAAAAAAGAAAGATAAAGAGAAAGTGTTTCGATTTGATCTAAATGTGAAATATAAAGTCTATGCCAGATGATGCTATGAAGTTGCAGCCATACCATTCTAAATCAATGATACCTTGCAGATCAATGAAGAATGCAACCTTGGTATGTTCTTAAGTTAGTTGTGTTCCTTCCAATTCTTCCATTTCCCTTAACCTTAGCCTTTCATTACAACCTTGTGAAAGACCTAGCTGATCTTTGAGGATGTATTCATGGGTGCTGGTATGTATGTGTGTATCTCTACTCTTAGTATTTGATTCCCTTCATGAGATCTAACCAAATATTGTGCTTCTATTTCATATACTCACTTATGCTTGTTTGAGAGAATAAAACCATAGGTTCTGAGTGATTGAGTGCTAGATGTGAGAATTAGAGTTGAAGCATGTTCTTCCTTCAAGATTTGAGTATGTTTACTTTGAAGCCGTGTGCCTTTGAGCTATAGCTTCCACTTTACACACTTATTGATCATCTATC
>NC_034014.1:15780815-15790028 GCF_000346465.2 Prunus persica
TTTTTCTGAATTTTCCTGTATTTTTTTACGATTTTTTTTTTTAAAAAAGGAATCAAATACACACGAAAATGCCAAGTGGTGGAGCTGGTGTGGGGAGCTGCAGACCTCAGTGACACGCGGTGCATTCCCATGCCTCCACACGCCCCTTTTCAAATTTTTTATTCATTTTCAATTAAATATTCATTTAAAAATCGAATTGAAGGGGGAAAAATTCCATAAAAAATACTCCGGACTCGTGACAACATTTCCTTCCATGAAATATCCGGAAAAAGGCCGCGTCATATAAATATCCGAACAAAATTAATGTGATCGAACAAATAAGAGTCTAGGGTTTGAAAAGTGTACTAGTGTTTTAATTTGCATCATCCAACACTAGGGTTTGTTCCCTAACTTTATTTTTCCCTCACACCAAAATCCGTTATTGTACTTTCAGTACGAAGTATTCATCCCGATACATACTTAGGAATTTTCCCCCATTTTTCTGAATTTCCTGTATTTTTTACGATTTTTTGAAAAAAAAAGGAAATAAAATACACACGGAATGCCAAGTGGTGGAGCTGGAGTGGGGAGCTGCAGACCTTAGTGACATATGGCGTATTCCCATGCCGCCACACACCCCTTTTCCTTTTAATTTTTGTCGTACTTATATTTTCATTTGATAAACGCCTTTAAGGCTACGGTTTAGGGTTTACTGTGGAGTGTTTAGGGTAAAAAAAATTATTAAAAATTCCCCACAACAATGCTTTTTATTTTCCTGCTCATGCATTAGGGTTAAGAAAAAAAAAAAAAAAATCAACTTTGGAATTTCCCGCTCACGGATTGTTAGGACCAAAAAAGGCGAATTCAAACTTCAAACTCCATATATGTTTCGACCAAATAATAAAATCCAATTTCTTTTCAGAATTGGAGGAAAATAATTTGGGGGTTTTGCCAAATATTTGGAAGGGTATAATTCTTCTATTTTCTTCATTTTCAACTCTGGGCAAAGGGATGTCGATTTCTTCATCAAACACTAAAGCAAAGAGGTGTCGGCACTGCAATGCTGAGATGGTGAAGCTAATTTCCAAATCCGAAAGGAATCTGGGCAGACTGTATTGGAAGTGCTTCACAACATATGTAAGTATAATCTTCCCAAACCTCATATGTCAAACTGAATAAGCTGTATATAATAAACAGTAATCCTAAACTAAAACTGCTCCAGAGAAAAGAATATACTAAACTGACATTGTAATCCCAGAATGAAAAATGTAGTTTTGTTTGTTTTTTTTATAGGGAGCTACAAGGTGTAGTGGCTATGAATGGGTGACAGCAGCCAACACCCCAACTGAATCTGACATTCAAAACCGGGTGGATGTGAAGGAACTTAATGCATATGCTAAAGTAATCCGTATGCTGAAGGGCATTAATAAAATCCTCCTACTGTTGTTAGTTCTATCATTTCTGAATTTGGCTGTTAAATTGATGAAAAAGTAAGAAATATTTTGGGTTTAAGTGTATGTTTTGTAATTTTGTAATCTGGACAGCTACATATAAGACGTGTTTGGAAATGGACAAATACAATTAAGTCTTCAGCACAATTAGTCAATGACAAACTTCAACATTTCATATGCCTGCATTTTAACTTCACAATCGTGTTTGCCCTAAACAGGATACATTACTATTGATTCGACATTTGAAAAGAATCATGCACCATTTAGGGTTCGGGTTCAGCATACTGTCAACATTATGTTTTGAGGGTTTCATACAGCTTGTATTTGAACAGAATACAAAAACTAATTCTTTAATTTTAAGTGAAAAGGGGGAGTTGGTTCATAAAGAAGACTTTGTTCCTTAACAAACAAGAAAACTACCTTTTCAAAACCTTACTAAAATAGAAAGGGGAAAAATGCACTCAAGCATGCGAAGAAAGCTCTTCAAGCTTCCCTTATATTATAGAAAGGCTTGTTTTGTAACTCATGAATATAAGGTCTGTTACCAACAAAATTGCCCACCTGGTTAAATTAACTTTGCAAGTTCATATACTACACTACACCCACATAGTTAAAAACTTTGCAAGTTATAGTATCTCCTAATGAATTACAACTACCAATATCCTTGCAACAACTGTACAGCGAGCTTCAACCGATAGAAGGGCATGGCGTCATGGGAAATCTTGGCTAGGTCTACATTCGAGGTCAGAAACTTGCAGTATTTGAGGATGTATATCCCACAGTCGCCCCTGAAACATAGCGAAGAAGCTGTGATTCATTGTACAACAAATCCATTTCATAAGATAATGTGGTTAGGTGGAATATTACTCACCCGCCTACTTGTTGGGGTGCATCCATGACGCGAATAACTGGCCACTCACTTTTCAAAAGTAGACCGTCGCCAATATATCCACATTCCTTTTAACAACCGGGGCAGCATTTTCGCCACCAGCTGTACGGCCCGTTGGATGGCTTAAGTTCTGCACAGATCTACTTTTGAATCATATGCCCTTATCTCACACTCTTTTAAATCGACAACAAGTAAGATCCAGTGCTTCTGCCTTTGTAGGTTGAGGGGCAAACAAACGCGATTTACAGACGACTATGATTTAGCCAACTTAGGCCCTTTGCCCTTGACCATTCCCAGTAGACCCTTGCTGTGCTGCCTGTCCTCCTTTCCCACATATGCCTTCATTTGCTTGTAATCCAAGGTAGCACATTTCTGCATAGTGGCACACGAGTTATGCATCATAACGGATACCAAATTGAAAATAAACAATGCTTGAGAAATAATACAGACCTGAAAAGTGGTGTCTAGTATCGTCCAGTCAGAACCTACCCAGTTGCCAGAGCTCTTGTGCCGCTCCCGTAGCAAAAGCAAGGCCATGTCTATGTTCTACATACAAGGGTTGTTTCCATTATGAAATCAATAAATCACTGCATTGTATGGGCATTTTGACAAAATGCCAAATCAATCAATGCTTACCCAGTCATCCAACCAACCATCCTTGGTCAGCAATCGAACAAAGAAGTTATGCGAACCTTCCATACCGTCTTCTCCACATAATCGCACATGTGAACTATATTTGTGAATCATTATTATTATCAATTCCGTTTCACCATTCACTCAATAACTAATCATAATAAACCATTTACATTTCACTAAGGACAGGCAGTGGGAACTTACTTTTCTTCTTGTCCTAATTCCCAGCAGAATTTTGCCACCTCCAAAAGGGAATCAAGAGGAACAAGCCTTAGGGGGTCAGCAATTGTGTCCTTTGAAATATTGGGAATCTCCCCACCTGTCCATGGAGTTTCCCTCACCGCTGCCCTTCGCCTTTTCATTGCAGGGCCAAGAATCTCACTCTTTCCTCAACCCCTCTTTTACCGGACCCTAACTATAACATCTTCGCCACATTCACCCTCAGCAGTGGACATGTCAATCTTTCAAGGAGGATTCGTAAGAAATTTAACAAGGGTGACACACACCACACCCGGATCATCCCAATTTATATCCGGGGGTGTATATTGCACCTATTCTTTAGCATTTTGTACACACTGCTCTCTCGATTTGGCTACTCCACCATCCTCAGTTTTATCACTCTCCTCTCTAGCATCCTCAGTCTTCTGACTCTCCTCTCCAGCATCCTCAGTCTTATTCCTCTCCTCTCTAGCATCCTCAGTCTTATTCCTCTTCTATCCAGCATCCCCAGTCTTCCTCGCGTCTACATGAGTGGTACACTTCTCCAAGCGTAAAACTCTCTCCTCTAGCTGACCCTTCTCACGGTGCAATACTGCAACCTCATTCCTCAACTGCTGCACAACAAAGTTTAACTCATCAAGGTCCTTACATACCTACGGAGCTACACTAGGTGCATCACATTCAGGAATATTTGATCCCCAACTCCAATACGTTTGGCTCATCTCCAATTGACTTGGTCGTAAGAGGCGCAGTATAACAGGCTATCAAACACATAGACATAACATGTCATACACAATACTAAACAGCTTTCCTCATGAAACGAACATACTACTGAAATAAATTATTAACTACACACCTGTTTGCTTTGAAATATATAAGCGTTCAACTTTCTAAACTCAGGCACTTTATCCGTGGATTCCCACTAGCAAATTCGAGGGACTAATGCAGGTTCCTCTATCCGCTTACAATATCTAAGGGGGGGAATTCCCAATTCAACAATTAATTCATACACCGAAATCTACAACAAATAGATTATCAAAGTCAGTACTTAATTACGAACTAAAATTTTACAAACACTAATTTTGAACTACATCATACCTAGAGAGCATAGCTCAATCCCTTTATACTCCATCCAGGTTTGTTAATTCTTTTAGGCTTCTCATCTTCCACGTTTTTCTTCCCTTTTTCTCACTGAACTCCGCACCGCTTTTTTTCCCTTTTTCTGTCCTTTTCCCTTCCCATCATTCTCTTCATCACTCTCTTTCTTTCTTGGAGCAAACAACAAAGAATCTTGCAGAAACTCAAAAGATATAGATCCCCAAGGATAATTGTTGAATTAGTCCATTTTATGAACCAAATGTAAGTACTCCTCGTTTATCTTTACATTTTGGGGTTTATCCATTGTCACAAACTCCACAAAATACAGCAGTCCCAATTTGAACGAGTCCTCGCTTCTGCTTTCGGACTTTAGGAATGCATTTTCTAAGTCATTGCAAGTAATGTGACCCCTGTTGGTAAAATGCGCTTTGTCAGGCTCTGTTCCACATTTCAGACCACTTATCAAACAAAAATTCTTTACACTGAATTGAGCAACATTGGACCCTATTGCATAACTAAGGCTCAGCATGTCCTTAACACCAAGTCCTCCGACTCGCCGGAGTGCCAGAGCATGCACAATTTGACCATTAAATGCAATTTTATGGAGGTCCAACGGGTGCCCAAAACAGCTCTCTCTAAATCTTTTTATAAGCGACTCACTGAAATGCGCCCCAAAATTACACAGGACTAAATTCGCCTCACACAAATTATTCACCCGTGCAGCACAGACCTCTAACTCTGGGAAACAAAGTTCAAACCCATATTCCATTTTATAATTGCAACAAACACCTTTTCCCTAAGAAACAAAAGTGATACCTGCTCACAAAATTATGAACACATTAACATACAAAAGTGATACCTACTCACAATATTATCTACACATCTTCATCACATTAAGATACATAATGAATACCTACAAATATGATAAGGTCATAATTTCACACATTTGCATGCCTTCTTTGCTTAGTAATTTTGTTTAGTTTCTTTTTATTTTGAGTCTCTTACCTATGTTTGTGTGTTTTGTAGGTTAGGACAGCAAGGGGATCACATTTGATACAATTCATGCATGTTAAGGGTTGATTGGCACAAGAGGAATATGAGCTTAATGACAGAACCAATTTGGGCCACACTCCTTGTCAGTCCAAATTCGTGGGTCATCTTGCAGGCCTCATTTCAGCAACCTACACTGCTTGGATGAGGAGACATGCTTCACAGAAGTTGTTCCAATAGGTGTCTAGTATAACATATCCACATATCAGCCCAATTAATGATAGCTAGAGTCCTTAGCCTGTCAAACACTGAACCATGCTCTAGGAGGATTTTAATATGTAGCTGCCAACTGGTGAGCCTTGTGCTCCACACCTCCCTTGAGCCATGTGCCTCACTTGAGCATTATTTGACTTTGGACCTGACATGTTGAACAAATTAGGGAGGCATTTCAGCTATGGAAGTCATAAAGGAGCAAAACATGGCATGCTTAATTATGGGGATCTTGTCTGCACAAATCAAGGACCATTTGCCAGGAATTCTGGTAGGCTACACATGGGAGACAAATCAGTATGGGAAGTCAAAAAGATGAATAAAAGTCAAGCTTTCCATAAAGAAACCAAGAAAATTCCACCAAAGCATTTATTGGGCAGCTGGAAGAGTTGGCATTTATTGGGCAGCTTAGGCAATTGGGAGCAGCTAAGAGAGGTGTGTTTCACCAGCCAAAGGGGAGCACGAAATTGCACTCTATAAATAGAGAGTTGCACACTCATTCAAGAAAGGAGGGTAGACACACACATTCACTTCATCCATTACTCTCATACACACATTCAGATTCACCACAAAGAGAGAAGGGAGCTTGGAGCTGTCAAGGGACCTTGGAGCTGTCCTAGGAACAACTCCAACAAGCCTTCCTTCCATTTCCTACGAATTTGTTCTTTCTCTGCCATCACCAACCACCCAAACTCATCCCAAATCACCTCTTTAGTTGCCATACTCTAGACATGAGAAAGTTCTTGGAGTAGCATTAGATGTGGAGAAGCACCTGGAGAAGCCTTGGAAACCACAAGCAACTTCAGAATTGGGTTTCTCTACTCTTATTGCATTCAATATGTTTTCTCATTTTTGCTTAAGTTCCATTTCCATTATGAGTAGCTAAATTCATAACTAGGGCTATGATGTAACCTAACATGAATATTCTGGGTTTATAAGTTGAAGTTTTGAGTTTCAAGTTTGATTCATGATTCATATTCCTATTCTTTATGCTTATCAGTTAATATGCTTGTTTGGATGATTGATCACCATTAGAACTTGTATATTAGCTACCTTGGTTTGAATCAAGAGTAGACACCATGCTTTGATTTGAATTGAACTATGAATAAGAAAAGTATGTATGGACATTCGACAACAGGGATTAGATACATGCTTGGTTGTTTAAATTGTTCTTCTATGCTTAATGGGTTCCTAATGCTTAATTTAGATTAGACAACAAATGATCAAGTTAGGGAATTAGGAGCACAGGGTTAGGACCAAACACCATGGCCTAATCATACTTTAGCTAGAATCAATCTTTGAATTCGAATGAGACTTGTCACTTGACTCCTTATAACCCAGAATTGAATTGTTATGGTGAATCGAATGCCCTAGTCTCCCAATCTGTTTTCCAGCCTACAAAAGTACTCTTTGTTACATTTGTTCACTTTGCTTTTGTTTGAAATTTCGTTTTGCCTCATTTGTTCAACAATTACAATCACTCTTGCTTTAAATTCTATTTTAGACTTAACCTCCTACTTTCTTGAATTTGGTAATCTAAGTACATAACTAATTTTAACTTCTCAGTCCTCGTGGGTACGACCTCGTACTTGTCTTGCTATACTACTAATTGGCCCGTACAATTGCGAGTTAACATTTTAACAACAAAACACTATTTTCAACACATTCACATACATAATGGATACCTACTAACACTATTTTCAACATATTAAGATGCAAACAAATACATTTTTTTCAACTCATTAACATACATAATTAATACCTACAAATACTATTTTCAAATATTCAGATACATAATGGATGCCTACTAACACTATTTTCAACATATTAAGATGCAAAACTGATGCACTATTTTCAACTCATTAAGATGTATAATTTTCACCGGCAAACACTATTTTCAACATATTCACATACAGAACTGATACCTACCAACACTATTTTCAACACATTAACATACAGAATTGATACCTACTACAAGATGCATTGATCCTTCTGCATCCCAAATCATCTCATATTCACTGTTAAGATTCAATTTTCTCTTCTGCGTTCTACTTCTAATGGTACTTATTCCTTATTTTTCAAACCCCATTAAATCCCTAAAATGATGCCATACACTCACACCACTAGATGGGCAAAGCAGGATTACAATGACCAACACATGAAGGTTCCTGGAATTTTAAGAAAAGACAACAAGCAAGCACAATGCAAAAAAAATAAAGGAACAACCAACAGCTGTGAATCTACACTTCAACAAATTACCACAAAAAATTGCGATAAAAAGACAACCCAACTTTTGGAAAAAGTAAATAATATTTAAACCGCAGAAAAACTTTAAAAATTAGTTACTATGCTTCAACAAATTACTTGAAACTAGAAAAAGACGCAAAAAAACAACTGAAGCCAATTTATATTTTTGCAAACACAACTACTACAAAGACAGACTACTCTTACCGAGAAAATCAAAGCCTAAAATCCTACACCAGAGACAGACTACTCTTACCCAGAAAATTAATGCCCTAAAATCCTAAACATTATTTAAACATTAAGTGATTTAAACATTAACTGAATGCAATATAACAAGCAAACTTTAATATGAATGAAAGAGAGGGATTCGAGAGAAACGTACCTTCTCAGACGTTCAAATAAGAAATATTAGATGATGGAGGAAGCGAAAGAGACAGAGTACACCAGGGAGTTTCTGCGATAAGAGAAATACACAAATTTATGTCTGGTAGGTATTTTGGGTGTTTAGGGTTGATTCATAAATTCATAAATTTATTGACAATTAAGGTGCGACTGGCCACTGTCAGGAAGAAGAAAGGCGCGTTTTTTCGAAACAGGCCCGACTTGACACTTGGGCTAACGGGAACTGCAGCCTACTCTTTTTTACCGTAAGCTTGCTTTTTCTCTTTAGCCGTTCAGATAATTTGGATGGTTGGATTTGGTTCTCATATAACGTTCGCGCATAAGTGTTCTAACTAGATAACGACCCAAAAAGTCGACACAAGTGCGATGCATTTGGGTCTCTAAAGCCTAGAGCCATAGAGCCCAAATGAGCCCTAGCTGCTGCAAAAAGCTGACCTAAAAGACAACTCCATTATTATACTATTGGGTTTTTTTTTTCTTAATTTAAAAACAAATAGAAATCAACAGCTAGTGCCATGCAAAATCAATTTTTAAATTTTTAAAAAGGAAACTGTGGGAACCGAATTAAATCAGACCCTAGGTCAAATAGTTCCTTCCATTTGGGGATTATTTGACCTAATTGGGAATTAATCAACCTAATTGGGAGTTACTCAATTTAATTGGGGATTACCCAATTAAATTGAACGTTACCTAATTAGGTTGAGAATTGATTTTATTCCTACCACAATTCCCAATTAAATGAGGAGTTACCTAATTAAATTAGGATTTGATTTGATACCTACCACAGTTAGAAATTTGATTTACCCTAATAAATCAAATCCCTAATTGATCAAATCAATTCCAAATAGGGGAGGAATAATTCCTTCCATCGACGGAATTATTCCTCTGAAACCCTAGCCTCCAAGACCACTATAAAAGGATAGCCACACACAAGGGTTGAGGTAAGTCTAAAATTCCTACTGAAACTCTACAGAAAATTCCTCTCAAACCCTAGCCACCTCCTCTCTCTCTCTCTCTCTCTCTCTCTCTCTCTCTCTC
>NC_034014.1:15790146-15803513 GCF_000346465.2 Prunus persica
TCGAGGGCCTTTGGCCAACACCTACCGGGTGTGGTCCTCTTATTTGTTCTATTTTGCAGGGAGAAAGAGGCGGCGAAGAAGAGAGGGGAATTTTTCAATCGAATATTCTCATGGAAAATTTGCTCCCACAGAAACCAAGGCCATATAGCCGTTGGTGGTGCATGGTGAAAGTTGATTTTGAATCCAACGACTCAATTTCAACTGCTACTTCTTTTTTATTTATTTATTGATAGAAATGTTCATGAAAAAAACCCTAACATAGCATTAATATATATTAAAACTAAATAAGTTGAACCAAAAAAAAAAAGCACATATACATAATTACTTCCTAAAAACTCTAAAGACCCAAATGTAGAGCCCTGAGATTGTGGGAATTGGAGCTCCAAATAGGTCTCTATCCACCATTTCTAATGGTTTTAGTATTTTTTTTTCTTTGAATTTCAGTATTTTATGTCCTTGTAAATATATAGAAAAAAAAATCTTTCATTTGATTAGCTGGAGAAAAAAAAAAAAGAGGAGTTATTGACTTTTAATTAATAATTAAATTTTATTTGAAATTCTAATATTAAAATTGATCATCCAAACAATAGAATTTCAAATTCTTGGATTCTAATTACAGGTATTTAAAATCTATAAATTCCAAATTCAAATTCAAATTCTAATCCATGGATCCAAACATGACCTAATATTCCCCTACAACTTTGCAACTGAAAGGTTTTGAATAAGAGTTATTTCAAATGGCACCCTATGACGTTTTTGGTGTTTTTACAAAACCCCTAGGTTTCATAAATTACACGAACACCCTTTAAGGTTTTAAATTGTTTTCACAAAACCCCTTAAGTTGATTGTTTAAGTAAAATTCTGCACGGGGAATATTCGCGGGTTGATTCCTCGACCTTCGATCTTCCTTCTCTCTCTTCCTCGATCCTGCAAAATAAATAGGAGTAAGTAGACCATACTAGAGGGGGTTGGCCAAAGGCTCTCTGATGCCGAAGTTAGTTTAGTTTGATCTTGATAAGGATACGACAATAGCTAAAGTGGATGGAATTTTCTCTCACGAGGAGAGCTGGACTGAGTTAGTTCTTTTGGATCTTGAAAGAGGTGGACTGCCTGAACTAGCTAGCTTTACTAATTAAGTTTTATGATATGTTTGGATGTTTCAAATATAGGATATAGGTGGACTTCTTTACTACATTATTATTTAGGTTTTATTTTTTGGTGAGAAGCATAATTGTTTAGGTTAAGAATAAAGGATAGGACAACAGATATGGGGTTAGTCAAGTGTGCTAGAGCGGATGTGCTCCCTACTCTGCACTCGAGCTTGAATTTCCCTCCCCGTAATTTAGATTAGATTATCGTATGTATAACCAAAGAATAGGACAAGTTTCTCCCGTTCCCATGCAACTTGGAGCTTCCTCTTCTCTACCAAATTATTCTATTCCCCTGATAGGTTATCTTCGTAATTCAGATGACTATCATGAGAGAGATTAGTGAGCTAGAGAGCTAAATATTGGAAATTGGTGCTGTTGATGCTCTTTTTGTGATGGTCAACTTAGGTAGAGGAGTGTTGGATCTTCAGCAGGGTGAGAAGGTTATGAACCTTTGGCATAGATGGATCCTGTAGAAAGAGATAAGGAAGAAGTAATCGTCAAGCTTCAGCCACTGATGTGGTACCTGCCGAAGGCTTTTCGATGCTTAAGTCAGCGAGTATATGTGGTAATTTTGACAGAGTAACGGTAAAGGTAAAAAGTAGTTACCTTTTTACTTAGGCAGTGTTCCCTATTTATAGGGAAGTGAAACTGAGAATTCGCAAAAAGTTTCGATGCGGGACTTTGTGCATATCAACGTGATGGCTACACATGTCTGTGGTTATAGGTTCTTTAGTTGAGGGCATCGACGGGCAGGTATCGCTTTAGAAGGAGGTCTTCCTTCGTTAGGTTAAGAAGATAGTGATGTCAGCCGCATTTTAAGGGCTTGCCTGGGTGTCTTTGGTGTGTCTCTTTCCTTTGGCAGCCGGCGTGCCTGTCTAGGTACCAGTCGTCTAATGCTACATATGCATAGTTAATTATGGTGTAAATAGTAGTCTCCCAAGTTGTAATGACCCAAACCTAAAATTCATATTTAATTAGTCATTTTTTATGAGGAAAGACAATTTTGCCCTTGGAATAAATTATGAACGCAAAGTTGACTTTTTGACCGAAAAGGAATTTGACAATTCCACATACACCGTTGCGTAGAGCACGACGAAATAAATTCATAGACACGAAGTGAGCTCGAATCGGAGCTTTAACGAAGAAAATACGATTAAAATATCACGAAGGGCAAAACGGTAATTTGAAAAAATCAGAATCTTTTTATAAAACCTCAGTTTCTCTCTCTCTCTCTCTCTCTCTCTCTCTCTCTCCCGTCGCGCCAACCCCCAAGCCAATTTTTCTTCTCCTCTCCACCACCACGTCCGGCCATCAACTTCGTCGGCACCGGTCCTAAAAGAACCAGCTCGTCCTCCTCTACACGTTTCAGCTCTCAGCCGCTCCACTCCGCCGGTGGCATCCCCGGAAACTGCAGAAATTCCGTTGGTTTTGTCAAAACTTCAACCCGTTCGTTCTCCTTCAATTCTCCTCCAAATTTGTCGAGTAAGGTATGGATTTCTACCTATTTTCCATGCTCTAGCTAATGGTTGGGTAGGTTTGCATCGATTTTGACCGTAGCTAGCTCAGTTTGTAATTTGGAATTCAGCCGATTTTCAGCCTCCGTGTTCGGCCACTTCCGGTCAGTTTTTGGGGTTGGTCCAAGAACACAAGTGGTTCCAGATATGGTGTTATACCTAGGGTAGGAGTTTGGAGCCTTGGTTTCGAGATTTTCCGGCGATGCATAATCGCTTTGGACACCCATCGCTGCCGGCGCGTGGGCGAGTGTAGTGCAGCGGCATTGTGTCTTGATGTGATCCTTAGGTTGTCACGAGCGCGTAGGAATTCGCGGATCTAAATTTGGATACCGTTTGAGCCTCGAATGGATTTTCCCTATTGTGCGATTATCGGGTTCAATACTGTTGAGCTGTTGGATCATAACTAGTTTTAAATATGTTACTCTAGATAATTTCAGAAACGTGTAGGATTCGAAGGATCGTGAATTGGAGTCCCGGATACTCCGAAATCGCGAACCCTAGGGCTAAGGTTTAGAAATTATGTGATTATACGATCGTGATTAATCCGGCCGTCCGATTGACACCAATACCCTCGAGACATGTGTCCTAGATGTATTGGACCTTCTAGCGGCATCCGGATCATATTGTGAGGTCATGGACCCGTGGGGTCCCGGATTGACTTTTTGGACTTTAGCGTTTTTTGAGTCCCAAGATACCGCTAAACTATCCCACGTGGAAAGAAAATTGTTATGGGCATAGGGATCACTTTAAATTGACGCACGTACTTTTAGGAGCCGAGGGTAGGGCTTTTAATTTAATACTATATAGTATTAATAGAATATTATGGTCATTGAATCAGGCACCCATGCACCAGTTGACCCGCATGAGGGACCTTCAAGAGGTCCAGCGCGCTCGGACTATCAGTGAGTGGACTCTTTGTTTTAATAAATGAATTTAAGCAGTTCAGTTTCAGTTATAAGCTGTTTTATGCTGTTAAATATTTTATGTTGCATGCTGCCGAGTGAAATTTCATTTAAAGTATATAGGAAAAGATATTCTCGTTAATTATCAGATAAATGGCAGCAGAATTATAAAGGTTACAGAAAGTTAATTATTCAACAGTTTTGCTTCAGAAACTTTATATTTTCTTAAACCACCTTATACCCAGTTATTAAATGTCGCCTTCGGATTATATTTGTTGCCTTCGATTTAGTCAGCATGCTTGACAGTTGCCCCACGAGTTCCTTGGTACTCGAACTCTTTTGGAGCGAGTAATGTGGATAACGGTGGACTACGGTCCCCTGAATCCTGCGAGTTGCGGCTCGGACTGACTTCGTGTCACTGAGACCTGCGAGTATGTGTCACCCATGGTGATGCAAGGAATTGACTGACATAAGGATTTGACGGAAATAGGGGTACACCTAGGTGATAGTTTTAAACGGTTTTCAAATATATAATTATATACATGCATTGATTTCAGAAATAAAGAAAATAAGCTAGTTTGTATAACTGTTTTTTACAGTGGGGTTAGTATGTTCATATGTTATTTTTTAAACTTTGTTTTTGGGTCCACTCTCCCTTTTTGTTGTTTTGAGCCCCCGGGCAGTAGACGTGCACAGGAATCCACCACCAGGCCACTTCCCATCTTCCGCGCCTTTCTTTTGATGTAGGATTTGTATTTTGTACAAAGATTCACTCTTTTGTAAATTCTTAGTAGTCGCTCTGATGTTTTGCCCTAGACTGAGATTTGAACTGTTGGAATGTATATATACGTATGCTGGCAGTTGGTTGTATATATGTATACTTGTTTGGCAGGTGAAAATGTTTTGGTATTGAGCCAGTTACAAGGAAAACTCTGCTGGTTTTTCGGTAGAAGTCAACCTTGTTATTTTATCGTGTTTTGTATAGAAGGGCAAATAGGTCATTTTTGCCCTACATTCGCCAGGTGTCGGACACGCACAGGGTTTGACTCGGATTCCAAAGTGGAATTTGGATCGGGTCCTGTCACAGGTTGCCAATCAAGGAGTGGCTTTTGGGTTGGGAACTTGTAGAATGTTAAGTAATCAAATCGGGCGTTTCGGCATGGCAGGCACTGTAGGCAATCCTCTAGTCCCTCAAGTTCGGAAGCCAGAAGGATGTTTGCTGGGAAAGTGGTTCTTAGGACATGTCTTTGAAATCGGCACAGGGAAAGCCGAAGGGAAGGTGTGACGTCAGCAAAGGGTTCTGAAGGGAAGGTTGACGTTAGCAAGAGTCGCGTGAGTCCCTTCGTAGCTTCGGCACAGAGGGTTCTGAAGGGAAAGAGTGATGTCAGCGATATCACATAAGTCCTTTCACAACTTCGGCAAAGAGGGTTCCGAAGGGAAGGTGTGAAGTCAACAAGAGTCGCGTGAGTCCATTCGCAACTTCGGCAAGGAGGGTTCTGTAGGAAAGGTGTGACATAAGTGATGTCTCATGAATCCCTTCGTAGCTTCGACATGAAGGGTTCCGAAGGGAAGATGTGACGTCAGTGATGTCGCTTGAGTCCCTTCACAGCTTCGGCACGGAAGGTTCTGAAGGGAATGTGTGATGTCAGTGATATCGTTTGAGTCCCTTCACAGCTTCGGCACGGAAGGTTCCAAAGGGAATATGTGACGTCAGCAATGTTGCGTGAGTTCCCTTGAGCATTCAGCACGGAGGGTGCTGAACAAAAGGTGTGACGTCACCTTACGAGTAGCATGGGATGCGAACAGTTTCTGAATTTAGGGTTGCACTGGTATAGAAATCGAGGCATTTTTTAACTGGGCTGGTTGGGAGATAATGACGACATTTCGTATGTTGAGGCATCCTTAGGCATCTATATAATGGAGTTGAAGGAGAGAAGTGAAGGTACTTAGAAATTTCAAAGGGTATTGACAGAGGAACAGAGGTGATTTTCGACAGCAGTGTGTGCGGCAGAGGTGATTTCTGATTGAGGCGGAGGTGATTTCTGATTGAGGCGAAGGTGATTTCCTGCCATCGTGTGTGGTGGTGATAACAAGGTATGACTTGTGTTTGTTCCTTTCTTTGGATTAAAATGCTCATATGCTATAAATTTGCATAAGAACTTTCCATTTTTCATATGAACATGAATGAACGTTGATGAATATGTGTAGAGTAGAAAAAGAAATTTTGGCATGCCATATTTTTTCCTAGGGGCCTCATTCTCAATCTTTGCGTGCCCATTAGTCTCTTTATTTTGTATTTATAGATGTTTGATAATTCTGAGAGAGATAGCCAAAGTCCGCAAAGTACCCATGACTTCAGTGAGGAGGACTTGGAGAGTGATCGACAGAAGGAAGCTCTAGGCACTGATGAAGAAAGTACCGAGTCTGAAGTGATAATAGAAGGGTTAATAGTGGAGGGTAGCAAGTGGTGAAGAAGATAAATCAGTAAGCTCTAGGGGGAGGCTTATAGGGAAATGCAGAGGAACTATGTTGCATTAGAGGTCGTGGGCAATCGTGTGTTAGATATGGCTCAGGCACTAGAAGTGGGTTGAAGCAGTCAGGGGGTGCCATATGGGTCTGGTACAGTGGTGGTGGCTTCTGCTAGTGTGAATGTTCCAGTAGGGATTCTGTTGTTGAGGAGGAATATGTTGAGTCTCTACGAGCAAGAGATGTTGAGGGGAGAGTATATGATTCCTGATTGTGTGGGGCTAAGGCTGTCAACGCCTACAAAAGTAGTGAGGTATCCATGGAGGGTTGTGTGATGTTGTTCTCAGCTATGTACAAGTATGGGCTGAGGCTACCGTTGTATCCTTGGGTGCAGATGATGCTAGCGAGGTTGGGCTATGTGTTAGAAATATGCCCTTAAAGCCCACTAATTATGTAATAGTTAGAGTTGAGGACATCTTTGATAAAAGACATATTATGTTATCAATTGGCAAGAAATGTTGTTTTATATATTAAATCATCCTATATTATCTTTCAATATGTAGAACAACTATAGTCCAAGGAATACATAAGTGGATATGAGAGCTATGTAATAAGACTGCATACATGGAGACTTCTCATCATCCCTAAATCTTGAATATGTTCCTGGTGTTGAGGCCCAAAAAATCCAAGGTTGGGCCTAAATAAATTCCTGGCTCAGTGCTACACCTCATTAAGAAAAGACTTGATTTGGAGAGCATGAAAGTCTGTCATACACGAGCCACAGTCCACGTGCCATGCCAAATAAATAATCTATCATTCTAGGATTTGAGATAAGCTTATAAAATACACTGACTCTACGAGCCCATGCTAATTACCCTGTGAAGCATTATATTCATTTTTATTAGCCACGCTTCACCCATATGCCCAGAAGAACCTGGACGAAAATGTCCTCCATGTTTTTGGTACCGTGTTGGAGGAAATGTCCAATTTTTATCAAGGAAGATGCTGAGGCCCCCTTGTGCTTCCAAAGTTCTTCTCCTCTAGCCTCTCACACCTGGGTCAGTAAAAATCTGAGTCGTTCATATCCCTCCAGTGAAGTGAGGAATAGTGCAGTGAAATGGTCGGACTGGATTGATAGACTCTTTTAGAGGTATGGAGATCACTGGAGGAAGGCTAGGATATATGATGCCATCTTTTTGTCCAAGCATTCTGTGAACAGGGATGAGTATCTGCTGGCTGTTGCTTTGTGCTTCTAGAATTCTGCCAGCAATAACTTTGACTTCTGAGTGGGCCCTGTGACTCTGACCGTGCTGAATATGGCTTAGATTTTTGGGTTCAGACCTCATGGAAGGCATGCTGATGCAATTGGTGATTGCCATAGGAGAAAGAATCAAAAGAAGCTGGCAAAGCCATTCACCATCTCTCCTGCCACGATTAACCAGAAGTGCTCCTTCTCCAATTATTTGAAGAAGTTTAGCATTGAGCGAGATAGAGATTAGCAGCATATGCTGTTCCTCCTGTATTGGCTGAACAAATTCGTTTTCCCCAACCGCTCTTCAGCAGTTCTGCTGGAATACAAGCATCTGGCAAAAGCTCTGCACAACCATATTGATGTAGGGCTTGGTCCCACAGTTCTGGCTCATGTGTACAAGAACCTTCCCAGCGCCACTCTGGAGAATCCACTAAACATGTCTGCTCCTGGCGCATTTTGGATGATCCAGATCTGTCTGCAGGTTTATTTCCCAGAACTGAGGTTTCCAGACGTTGTTCTGCCTCAAGACCAGGTTATGGCGGTCTTCTTGATGTCAGTAGAAGTGCCTAAGTGCTCCATTGAAGAATATCTGATGTTCTTTAGGCACTGCACCAAGAGGTCTGCTGCTCAATGGCCGGTGGTATTGAGAAGAACATATCCTTAGTTCTAGCCTAGATACAGACTTTTTGAGAAGGATTTAGAAGAAGAAGAAGCCAGGATTGATTTTAGGAAGAAATTTTTGAGTGTGATGTTGCCCTGGGATATGCCTTTTGTTAGGGGCAAACCTCCTAATTACCATTTTGGAGCAAAAGTTTATCATCCCAACTTCTGCGCCAGGAAACTTGGCTGCCCTTAGTTCATTCCTCTCAAATCCTACAGAAGTTGTAATTGTGTTACCTCATGGAGGGATTTCGATGATCTAGACGTGCACAAGGATTGTAGGTGCTTGGTGAACAAGATTAACAACAGTATGGATGCCCTCTATCCATCCTGGGAGCCTAATTCCTGTAGTTATGGAGAGTTTGATGCCTGGTGAAAAGCTCAGTTTGCTGGTCTGACAGATGCTAGCGCTGTCGTGAAGGTGCTTTTTGCAAATTGGGATGTTGGAACTGTCTATGCAGAGCTAGAAGCCAAAAAATTCATAGTGCAGATGGTCAAGGGCATAAATGCTCAAGTGATTGAAGGTAAAATTGCCAGTTCTGCTCCTTCTGTTTTGGATTTCAGTATTATGAGATATGTCTTAACTCTGTTCTGTCTGTTTGTTTCAGATCCTTCTATGACAAGAAATCTTGGGGAACAAGCCGTTCAAGCTGGGGAAGTGGTTGGTAAGTTCATGACTTTCGTCCTTGTGCTTTTCTTTGCTGGACTGCCTGCTAACTTCCCTTTATTGTGCAATTACTTCTGTCATTGCTGCTGGAGATCTGGAGCTTCCTTTTGGGGATGAAGAGGATCAACATGATTCTTTGGCAGAGAAGGGTCCAGAGGTGACTTCTTCCGCCAAAGAGAACAAGAGAAAAGAGACTGCCCAAGCTCAGGATAGTACTGTCCAGCCTGATCTTCCAGGTAAATTTTGAAAACAACCTTCTACCGCCTTTATTCTGTCCTGTTGATTTGGAATTTCTAACTCCATTTTCTACTTTTTCAGTTGAAAGTCCCTCTCTTCCTCCTACTAAGTCAAAGAGGCTTAGGAAGAGGGCTGTGGTGGAGTATGAGGAAACAGAAGAGCCTACAACAGTTCCTACAGCCACCTCTGAAACTGATGAAGAGCTGAGAGAGGACTCGAAGCTATAGAGAAGGAGACTGATGTCTTGAAAGGAGATAAAGAAAAGTGTAAAGATGAAGAGGAAGAGGTGAGATTTTTTTAGCATAGGACTAATTCATTTTGCATTTATACTTCTACTGACTTGATTCACGTCTATATGTAAAAGGAAATTCCTGCTGAAGTAATAGCAGAGAGCATCGAGCTGGCCGAGAAACTACAAGAGGCTCAGGGGACAGAGCCTACAAGCTCAGAATTGGCCTTGTTTGATGAGGTGGAGGCAGAACATTCTGCTGCCATCCGTAAACCTGAGGTAGTTTTCTATCTTTCCCAATCCAGCCTTGGTTCCTTTAATTCTGTCTAGTCTTGTTTCTTAAAATTAATGCTTATGTTTTTCAAGTGGAAGAGGACAGAACTGCTGAGTCGTTAGCTGTGGTGACTAGCCCTCTCAAACCTCCCATTGTAGCTGTAAGTTTTAATATGCCTTAGTATTTTTCTTTCTGTAGTTACTTCTGTGCAGATTTAACATGAAGCTCATTCTTGCAGATCCCTATTCATTCTGTTCCAGTCTCTTCAACAACAACCTCCTTTGCTAATCAGAATTGGCAGAGTTTGAAGCTATGGATTTAGATGCTCAGCTGGACAGACTTGAGAAGCTGGGAGCCACTCCAAGCAAAGCCAAGTCCAGGGTAGTGGATGAAGCAGTGGAAAGGGTGAGGATCTGGCAGTCAACTGAATTGGATCTGGATGAGACCAAAGAGGCTGTTGACCAGTTGATGAAAGACCTGGATCTGCTGCACAGGGAGAACATGGCTCCCAGGCCTATCCTTGAGCTCAACTTGGGTCTGTCAAGAGATGTGCTTAATCTCCACGACCGTTATGAAGATCTCAAGCCCTCCTTCAATGCCTCTGAGTTCTGCAAGACTACTCATGCATCCAACCTGGCAGACTATCAGAAACAGAAAGCAGAACTGGATATTCTTGTTGCAGATTACAAAGAGACCAAGACTGCTGCTGACAAACTGGAGAAGCACATTGAGGACCTTCAGAAACAGTAGGTCTTGGGGCTGGACTGGGAAAGAAAACTAAGGCCACTTTCCTTGAATAATTATTGAATAATCGGGGGCATATTCCCATGACCCATCGGAGTCCCCCTGATTCGCATTGGCACTTGAACTGGTAGACATGTTGAAAAAATCTTCAGATTGGGGGATTCGGCTGAAGGTTACAAAAAAGACAACTCAAAAGAAGAAAAGAAAGAAAAGAAGATTTGGATGTAAGACAATGAGTATCCCATATAGGGCTCATCAATGGGCCGGGCTTTACAGAGGAGAGAGAAAATATCGGGCCGGGCCAGGCAGAGTTTTTTTAGAAAATTCAAAGCCCAAGCCCGACCCATGAGCTGGGCTTGAGAATACCCATTGGGTCGGGCCGGGCCTAAACGGGCCCTACTTCATTAAAAAAAATCATAAACTTAATCATAAAGGCATTTTAGTCCAAATTTGAGATTAAACTCACTTAATTCCAATATTTTCACTTCAAACTAAATTCATAAAATACCCAATAAAGTCACACAACTTATAAGATTTTTTTTCACAAAAATAATAAAACCAAGTTTTATTTTTGAGGTTATTACATAATTAGATCGTAATACATTTTAAAAAATAATTTAAAAAAATAATAAGTATCAAAAAAATATTTTTTTAAAGGATGGTATGAATAAATTTGCAAATATTTGGTGATGTGTTCAAGAAAAGCATAATTATATTTGGTGGTACGATTATGTTTCGTGATATGATTATATTTGGTGATGTGATATGTTGTTCATCTTAGTTATTTATATATATATAATTGTTGAATTAATAATTGACACAAATTAATGTGCTAATCATCCAATTATAAACTAGGAATAAGTAACGAAAAATAAATGAAATGAAACAAATTATATATGTGATTTTTAAGTGACATAATCCTGAACCTAAACTCTTATTTATACATAATTATATATGTATGCGGGCCTAACGGGCCGGGCCTATCGACCGGACCGAACTTCAGACACCCAAGCCCAAGCCTAGTCCAGCCCAAAGCTGGTCGGGCCATCTCAAAGTCCATAACGGGCTGGGCCGGGGTTTTTTTTCGATGGGCTAGGCGGGCCCCATCGGCCCATGAGCCCGTGGGCCAAATGATGAGGCCTAATCCCATAGCGATAAAACAACGTTTATATATTATGTCCGGAATTTTTCAATTTTGTCTTTTCTCTTTTTGTCCCATCAGTTTAAAAAAGAAAAAAGAAAAAGTAATTAGAGTATTTGATTTAGTTAGGTTCAATTCGGATTAAAGCCTCGTATTAATCACAGGATCCTCTTATGATTAGTTCAAATGTTAGCATACACTTGAATTTTGATTTATCAAGTTTCAATGAGTTTGTAGCAATTTGCAAAATATTTTCCGATTTTTGTATATTTAGTTATGAATTTTCTAAGAAAATGAGAATATAATAATAATTTAGGTTGCACAGGAAGGATGTGGCAATGGTCACTGACGTACACGTGTGCACCTACTAAAGGGGGATGCGATCAGGTCCCGCCATGTGTATTATTTCGTTATGTTTGAATTTTTGAATGCAAAATTATTTAAAAAATGGTAATAAATAGGAGAAAAATCAGAAAAATGCCCCGAAAATTGCTTCGAACTCCTTGTGCCGTTACAAAACTGGGGGAAGCTATAAATCATCCAAAGTGATTTTGAAAACTCACTTTCCTACTGAATTTCATCTGATGTGACAATACAGAGTGTACACTTCATCTTCGGAATATGGTGATAACTCGCTTTCCTTTCAACCGTAACATTATGTTTTGCAAAAATTAGAAGTATATTTCCTTAATGTTCATTATCTAATTTATAATAATACAAGTATTAGTTTCATTTGCTTCATATATAATTGTTGGGAAAAGTATTTCTAATTTTCTGCTTTCAATTTACACACACAATATGGTTCTTGTTATTTATGCATAGCAGCATTATTTTATTCAAATCAACCAAAATGGAAAGATAGAAGAGCATGGACCTCATATATAAATATGCTATTAAAGTTATTGTACCGACTAAGTTTTATATTTTATATTATTATATTATATTTTATACAAATCTTAAGCCACACTACTTATTTATTTAGTTAAGTTCCAATATATATATATATAAACATTCTTATATTGTCTTCTAAGTATGTATTATATATATTCATTATATTTTCTTAGTACTTTTGTTTTTCTTTTCAACAAAGTAGTTATGTATTGGTTTTTTCTTCCCTAATGGGGTGGGGATGGGGATGGAAATGGTATACCCACCCCCGATTCAACCCATTACCATCCCTTAACGAATGAGATAAAGCCAACCCTCCATTACTTGATTACTACGCGACATACCCATTTCGCAAAACATCGATTATCAACAAATCCACTTCTATTGTTTCGATTCCATGCCTTTTAGGCATTTTTATTACACAAAAGAAATATGTTCACAGAAAATAATATAAACAAACTTCATAAAAGCACAACAATTTATCTAGAGAAAAGTACACATAATAAACCAAAAACAGTTTCCCCATATTTTTACAGTTTTCCTTCACATTTTACATATAAGATACCTATGAAGTGTCCAAAGAAGAATTTTTACACTTCATGAGCGCACACAAATTTTGAACAAACGTACTCAAAATGAACCACACATTTGTTCCAAACAAACATACTGAAAAAACCAAAATTACCTTTATCCAGTGACGGTTTACTCCATGGTGATCCTGTCCCAATTGTAGCTTGGGACAACACATCTTGCAATACTTGTGGAACAGGTCAAACCATTTCCGTGCTTCTGCTTTCCTCATCCGGACAGATTCATTCCAAGCACTAAACCTTCGAAAACCTTTTCCTTTTGCAAGCCTAAAACTCACTTTCATTATTTTGACTGATCCAAGGTTTAATTTCGCTTTAGTTCTCTCCTTCCCCAATGTTTCTTCATACCATCTTAGACGTATCTTCCCCCTTTTGATTTCCATGATCAACGCATCATACCGCATCTCCGATACAAGCTGCATTATCGTGGTCCTCAGATGAAAACTTTATGGATTTCGCAGCTCCTTCAGCAACATCTTCAGCTTTATTATTCCTCTGTGACAAAGGCTCTGCATTTTTTTGCTGGAGTGGTTATAAGTATGGGGGGGGGGGGGGGGGGTTTTTGTAGGGGAACCCCTTGGGAGTTTAGGGGTGTTTGGAGCAAGGGGGGGGGCAATGAGAGGGAAAATGAAACTGTTGACTTGGAGGGGGG